>NC_080671.1:173062862-173280362 GCF_030247195.1 Topomyia yanbarensis | reverse complement strand
ACTTATGCTTATGCATTTGATTTTTTTTTTCAAATCGGTTAAAAATTCGCAAAGGTATAGTAATTTTTGTGAAAGAAAGTCAAAACCGCGATTTCACTTTCTATTTTGTTCAAACTAATTTATGTAACATTGATTCAATATTTTCCGTACTTTCACTCACACAGCTGTTTTCGCAATTAAAAAACAAAGAAAATGATGTATTATACATTTCTTTTGTTTGCATTTTTACCTGCGAAAATAGCGATCAAACGCGTGGGGTACATGTACCCCAGTGCAACGTTCTAGGGTGAAAAACGCAAGTGGAACGTTCTAGGGTTAATGCTTAGAGAATTTCGTTTTGGGAGTATTATGTAATCTAAATAAGATGGACATTTGTAAGAAATAATGTTGAAATGACGGGAAAAATCCTGGTGCCGCGAATCACCTTACTGCAGGAGTATTCAGCTTTGAACTTTTGCTCTAAGGTATCTAGAAGGTATTTATAAAAAAAGAAGATTGACATAGGAGATGTAAGAAATACTAACTATCCGTGCTTCGAGTGAATCTGAGAAACCCATCCGGAGCGAGTACAGTTATCATTTTTTCGAGCAACCATATCAAGAACATTTGTGCAAATATAATAGGTTTTGTTCCGGGCTGGTTTTTTAGGTTAACAAGACCTCGGCGCATTCATAATTAACTTTAGATAGCTTTGAAGAAATGTTTGAACTCCTATTAGAATTTGAAATTGAAGTGCCAAACTCGAACCGAGTATAAAACGAAGTACAAAAGAAACTGAAATTTCATTTAGTATCGGCCTGAAAGCATGTGTACATGCATTTCAATTCCTATAAAACTTACAGAATGAAAATAAGTGGCATACCATGATCCAATAATTTCCACAAGTAGCAAGAACTTCTTACAGCAATGAAACACGTTTCCAGAAGCAAACCAATCCCAATCACAATCGCTGGCAACGAGACAACATCCAACGCATCGATAACTAAGAACTGGCTTTAACGAGTGCAAAATCAATGTATGTATCATGAATGAAATCCGAATTTTCCCTCTCCCCTTGCTCAACCCTAATTCTAAAATCGCGTAGATTTATCCGGTGGCAGATTGCACAATTTTTATTTAGCCTCGGACAGCCTCGTCGCTGATGTTCGCGCTAGATTAACCTTCTCGTTAGGACAGTTTTGAAGCCCCCAGAGAAACAGAGAGAGAGGGGGAGACTTGTCCTATCAATATTGGCACGATCAAGCACAGGTGTGAAAGCTGGTGGGAGGAAACGTGCGCGAGGTTACACGTAAATATACATCCGAGAGGGCAAAAATGCCTATATAAGAAACGCAACCGCAAGCCTCAAGCTGCCCACGCAATGTCGATCATAACACGGACGGGACTTTGGTGCAAAACTGTTCGGTGGGATGTCTGATTCATTCACAGAAGCTGGATGTAAAAGTGTGTGTGTGTATGTGATCGTCTCGCTGGTATTAAAAATGTACGTTCGTTTTTATGTTGAGACTGTACGGCTGGTGTCTTTCCGGTCTGGCAAGTTGAATTTATGAATGAAGCATTTTTTCAGGTTTAATTCAAGTTTTGGAAAGAATACCGAGGTGTATAAATACTGCTGAATGGTGACGGTGACACAACGTTTACATTCATAAAAGGTGGACTTTGGAATATAAAACCATAAATGAGTGTTATGCAGAGGAATTAAAGTGTGAATTACGAGAGAGAGAGAGAGAGAGAGAGAGAGAGAGAGAGAGAGAATGAATGCAATATTTATGATGATATTTTGATCTTATCACAAACCACATGTGAATTGACGATCTTGGGATTAGCGACAGTGTTTGGAACGCTAATATTGTATTGATTGATTGATCCCAGCTCGTTTCTCAGGTTTCTAGCATCAGATTGACGAGCGTGATAATATTTAATTCGTAAACGCCCCGAAGAAAAATATTTGCGTTAAGGAACGTTATTTATTATTTTGAAAAAATACCCATAAAACCTCTAACTGAATCTATCGTTGATACAACAACTGTGCCCACTTCGTTTTAGGCACAATGAATATTTGCCAAAATAATAGCCATTAGAAACGTTCCAAATGGTTCAACAAAATTAGAAACATAGATGAATTTGAGTCACCACTAAACTCCTGTATGCGAAACTATCTATTAGCCCATCCTACAGCAACGTTTCTTTCAGCGCTTGTAGGCAGACCCTGACCTGTTCCAGTAATCGATTCCCGCATATCCCGCAACGCGCATATCAAAACGAACCATCGTCGTCCGGCTAGGGGAGAGGAAAAATTATAAGAACACAAACTAACAACATTTCGATCGCTTCAAGATTCCGTTTACGAGTTCCATGAGTGAGAGCCAACCCCGCCGCAGAATGTGTTCAGTGTTATTGGATAAATCGAAGAAATATTTATAAAATCAGCTTTTCCGTCGATCTCCACGACACGGCCAGCAAACCTAGCCCAGCTCAGCTCAGCTCGGCTGTCGTACATTGCTCACCTCACGTGTTATTGCAAAAGTTTAGTCCATAAATTTGAAGATTTACGTCCGAACAGACATCAACTCACTATGTATAACCTTTCCAACCGACCGGTCCCTTCTGTACACAACCAATCAGTGCATTTGGACTGAAAGGCGGCAAGAGAGCACTTGAATTGCGGATATCGTTGGACCATGGAACAGGCCATTCGCGCTGGGTTGGATTGAGTGCTCCGTGTTTCGAAATTAATTGAAATCGGCTTGACCTGGGTCCGGATTAGCTTGTATCGGCTTATCAGCAGATCCCCTCCGGGGTTTTCAGACCGCTGTAATCTCCGTGAAAGCATATTATCAAATAATTTAAAATACAATTTCCGTCACAAATAATTAATTTGTTCATTCTCTTAATTATTTTGCCTCGTTCGGTTGATTGGTTAGTCCGGAAAAAATAGTGATGTTTGTTTTTTCATTAAGATAAGAACCATCTCTCCATTAAATACCACTTTGAGGTTATGCTTCCTTATATGCATTAAGAATTTTTCATAATGAACACCCCTAGAAAAGATAATTTCGCAGCATATTGGAGGTGGAGATCGGTTAAATGACCGCGTGGTTTAAACCCACAAAGAGACCCCGTTTCCACCCTGACCTTAATCATTAGCAGTGTATCTTCGTCGAAGTCTTGAGAGGATTACACGACCGCTCGTTTCATCTTAATCGAATTCTGCTACCGAGCCGCTGGAATCAGTTCCTGTACTCTACCCCGATAAGCCTTTTTATTGAATGGGCAGAATCAGTGTAGTGAACGGGAATGACCATCACTAAGATGCTGGCCCCAATAGGGCCAGGGTTTGTTTTTCTTAGCAATGAGCTTCGAAAAGATATATAGAATTTGTTAATGTATGTTTGCATTTGGTAGGCTCAAGCCCGTAGCGTACGGTTGGCCGGATTGGCCTCCCATCAAGAGTGCCAACATTAAGGGGGCGCACAGTGGCCGGAAGCTGGTCAAAACCTCAAAAATTTATTTTTGAAATCATGATATTTTATATTTTTCCTAAATTTCTCATGTATTGAATGATGTATATTCGAAATTTTATGATCATTGGATAAGAACACGATTTTTAACACGAGTTTAAACGTACCAAAGTCCGGATTTTTTAATGATTTTCATTTCCGAAACCACCATTGCTCTGTTCACTTCAAATGCATGTTGCTCTTTTGATTTTGGTCCGATTTCAGCACAATTAGTTTCATTGTGTAGAGCAAATAAAGCACTTGGTTAGTGAGTAAAATACATTTGGAAAATTTTCTTGGAACTATGACTTTTTAGTTTAAATATGTTTAAGGTGGTCAGATCAAAAATACTTTGTTCACTAATGTATTCTGCACAAATTTCGGAATCATTTCGGAACGGTCACATAGTATACATTCTATATGAAATTACCTCTACTTTTCGAACATCATGGTCTCGTTCTGCGCCTAGGTGCGCAAAAAGGTTTAAGGAGATTTTGAAGCTTTGTTGCTGATATGGAGACACATGGTGTTTTGTGTAAAATAGTTAGACAATCTACAGTAAACCAACACGTTCAACAATGGTTTTTAAGTAGTGTTCTTCATTTTTTATGATATTGTTGACATTGGTGAACAGTAACGGAAAATCTATCATGAAAACGGGATCATAGTTATAAGAAAGGTTCAATGACACTGTATGGAAAAATGCATTTAATATTTTACGACTTTTGACATCAAAAATGAGCTCAGCACCTCAAAATTAGCTTAAATTGTGATTTTCAGCCAAATTAGGTAACATTTGAGGTTTTGTCCGATTTTTGTTTGAAGAGCCGCCACTGTGGGGCGCCAAAATCTCGAACGGTTTAATAAAATAAACGGAATAAGACAGAATGAAACCAATGAAAACATCAAAGGGGCGCAAACACAAACAGGCGCCAGATGACCACGCCAGGCCCTGTCAGTTCATTCTGATTTATCCACAATAAATGTTGTTCTCAAATTAGTCGCAAGAATAGAACATGCTTTGTAAAACCGGCTTTAACCTTTTGGTGTCCAACTTTTTGCTACTGTACAAAGTGTTTAAAAACAATTTTGCTCTTAAAATAATGGGTTCAAGAAACACGAAAAATCTTTTTTCATAAAAATAGGTGTTTCTTTCGTTCAATTTTCAGCTTCCAATATAATGGGAGGTGCAACCAACCGCATCGGTTTAGTCATTACCGAATTCTCAGTACCCGGGATTTCCGGAATTGTCGATAGTGGACCATAGCTTCAAGAAACTTTGACTGGGTCCATCAGTGATGTAGATCTGCGAATCGAACTAATTTGACGTCCATTTCAGTAGATTTATAACCACTGAGGTATAACGATTGTAACGGTGTGACCATACTAACCAACCTGTTGCTTAAGAACCGAAGTCAGATCTGAATAAAATTCACCAACCATTAATGGAAGTGTCATATCTTTCATTTGAAATCAAGTTTGTACAAATCGGTAAAGATTTCGCTGAGTTCCCCGGGGATATCAAGAACCGTCATTGTCGGCCAATGTGGTCAAAGCTACTTCGAATGGTCATTAGGGATCTTGAGCCACGAATGCAAGTAATGCTGCATGTTTTTTAGATGGAAATATACTGTGCGACTTCACTCTTCAATTCGTAACTCCAGAACCGGAAATCCGATCTTTTCATTTGAGACTAAGTTTGTGCAAATCGGTCCTGTCATCATTGAGAAACAGAGTTGACATTATTTGCTGCATACACACATACAGACATTTTGCAAGGGGCACCAGCTCAGTAGAAGTGAGTCGGTACCGCTTCCACTAAGATTTTATCTATTACATTATCATAAAGCACCCTAACCTAACTAGAGTTCCAACCATCATATTAGCATCGATACCAGTAAGATCCTAATGACGGCATACTGGCGGCAGAACACGAGTGTGAAGAAAGATATCATCGAAATTGAGCCACGACCGACAACCGACAGCCACGCCATTCCGCTACCCTAGTAAGGATGGGTGACACTTCCCCGAAACGGCGAATGGGCTAATGGTACTGGCAGCCCCCCGTCCCAATAAAACTTTGGTAGGTCTCCAAATACGTTCGACTCTGGCACCTTAACCGATGGAAGTAGGCTCGGTTGAAGGCTCCTGGCTAGCGCCGATTCAGCTCTGAACGTGGTATCGCGTGAAGGACCGCATCAACCCTTGCATGCGACATCACTGCTCGTAAAGGTAACCATCGGATCATATGAAGCGACTACTTATTACGGCCGTAAATAGCGGCTATAAGTTGGGACCCAAAAAGCATCGAAGGAGACAAAAAAAAACAAAAATAAATAAAAGGATAACGAAGAAAGTGTGGTGAACCCATTCGTCAAAGGTGAGCTAGCGCAGTAACCGACTCAGCTGAACGACCGCAACAGCAGCAGCGAGAGCCATACCGAGCACGAACGACGACAAACCAATAGGGTACTAAGGAAACCTAGGATTTCAGGTGCACACGCCGAAATCAAGCATTACCCAAGAAGACTAGCAGTCTAAGTTGCCTAAAGTGACAAAAATCGAAGAACTCTACAAATTCGTGAAGAGCAAGAGCAACGTGCACGGACAGATGAAGGATCTAGTGGCTAGCATCAAATTCGCCGTAGCAGCAGCCGAATGCGAATAGATGACGTTACTGGAGAGAAAAAAAAGCTGAAAACACACTGAAGTCCGCGGAGGTAGCTAAATCAGAAGACTATGAGACGCCGAGAGGAGACCGGTTTTCCCGTTTTGTGGAAAGAGTAAGGGAAACACCAGCAGTGGAGGAGAAACCGAAGAAACCCAAGAAAGTTGGCGAAGAACAGCGAAACAGCTGACAAATAGAGAGCGGACGGCGATCCGTAGGAACCGTCGAAGAGAGGTAGAGAAAACAGAAAGGAAATGATGAAGAGAAGAAAGAAGACCTTCGGCCGCACCAGGAGAGGTATAGGGGAGGGTCGTCAAAGCAAACGACGGTGTGGCGTACGCTGCGATCTTTAAAAGGATGACAGAGGATCCCAAGCTGAGGAAGCTAGGGAAGAACGTAATAAGAACCAGCTGCACTCCGAAGGGTTAGATGCTGTTCAAACTCAAGAAGGATCCATTGATCAAAAGCTCGACCTATCGAGAACTCGTGACAGAACCGTGGGAAACGAAGCAAATGTCAGAGCTTTAGTTCAAAATGCAATGGTCGAGTACAGGAAACTGAACGAGATCACAACGAAACACGAAGTGAGGAGCGCCCTAATAAAGCAATGTAACCTGGAGAAAGAGGAGATATCAATGAGATTGAGCAAGGTCACACAGCTATCAGCAATATGCTTATCGTCAGCTGCATCCAACCAGCTTTTGTTGACCGGTAAGATTAAAGTTGGATGATCGGTGTGTCCGGACAAATCTGATCTGTGCAGAAAATGTGGGGAGAAGGAACATATTGCTAGAAATAGCACAAAGCAACTGAAGTGCATGCTCTGCACAAAGAAGGCCGGAAAGACCCACATGACGGGAGCCTTACTATACCTTCCAAAAAGGCTGATGATGATAACTCAGCTTAATCTCAACTATTGCAACATTGCACAGCTACTATTGTGGAAGTCAATAATAGAAACTAAGTGAAACGTTACAATTATTACAGAGCCGTATCGTGTTCCTCCCGATAACGATAACTGGGTTGTGGATAGTGCAAGGATGGCGGCAATGCAAATAGTGGGCAGTTTCGCTGTACAAAAAACGGTGGACAGCACCCACGAAGGCTTCGTGGTCGCCAGGATCAAAGTCGTATTCGTATGTAACTGGTTTGCTCCCCCACGATGAACACCAGAGCAGTACAATCGGATGCTGGATGCCTTAACCGACTCGTTAGTCGGACGAACTCCGGTTATTATAGGAGGAGATTTTAAAGCTTGGGCCCTGAAGTGAGTTAGCAGGCTTACCAACGCAAGAGGCGAAGCTGGATATAAGGCTGTGCAACGAAGGTTCCGCTAGCACATCCCGTAAAGATGACCGGGAATCAATCATCGACGTAACATTCTACAATGCGTCGCTGATGGGGAACATGAATTGTCGAGTTAGTAAACAGTACACACATAGCGACCACCAGGCGATCCACTAGAGCATTGGTCAGCGGAATAGCATTGTAACGCGGAGAGTGAGGACTGGCGATCGGAAGTGGAAAATAAAGGACTTCGATAAGGAGCTTTTTATGGAAGCAGCCTCGTTCCAATTTCAAATTCCGTTGAGCTGTCGGAAACATTAGCGAAGGGGTATGGACGAAGTTGACAAACACGTTTCGACTATTGGCTTTTATTGTGTCGCGAGTGCGCAATTGCCGGGATGGTCCACATTTGCATCTGCTGAGGACGTGGAATGCAACCCGCAGAGAAATGCACGAAATGCAAGAAGACTGCTCTGAGCGAATTCGTTGGCTAAACGGCAGCACGAGTGGGATAACACGGAGAAAGGAAGGTGGATCCAACGATTCATCACAAATGTGTCGGCTTAGGTACATAGGAGGCATGGAGAGGTGAACTTCCTTTTGACGCAGCTTTTGTCCGGGCATGGATACTTCCGGAAGTACCTGCATCAGTTGGACACGCTTCGTCACCCCTTTTCCCGGAGAGTGTGAATGTGCAAGAGACACCGGAACATGGTCTTCAAATGCCCTAGGTTCAAAAAAGTTCGAAGAGGTTTGCCTGATGTGACAGTTGACAACATCGTCGAAGAGATGTACCAGGACGAGCATATCTGGGATGCTGTCAACAGAGTAGTTACAAGTACACTCTCCGAGCTGTAGAGAAAGTGGTAAGGGAACAACAAAGTGGCGCCACCGACTAGAAAGCCGCCGTGAAGCCACAAATCGAGTCTCGGGATAAATTCCACCGCCGTGGTCTAGTTGAGTAGTGCGCGACGTAGCACCGGTAGATCGTGGGGGGGGGGGGCAGTGTACCAGAAACGCTCCATCCGGAATCGCTGGATGGATCTCAGCACCTACTGACAGGCCCGGGTAAGCTAGGTCCACCGCTACGGACTAGATTGAGTAGATCAGGACGAAACGGGGAGCTAAATGGCTCATGGAAACGAAAATCGGTATAGGGACAAATCTACCGTCAGGGAATTTACTAATTCACCACCGTGGACTATCTGACTATATCGTGACAAAAATGGAAGCTAATTGGCTCCGGCACCGAGAGAAATTACGCCGCCAGGGATCATTCAGTCGTAGTAGGGTGAGTTCACCACCATGGACTATCCGAGTAGATCGGGATAAGGCTGAGAGCTGAATGACTCAATGAAACAGGAGCTTAATGGCGACGTAAGAGATTGAGACGGAAAGCAAGAGAAAAGTCGAGAATCAAATGGCTCAAAGATCGAACCTTTTCATGGATCAAAGGAGGCACCGAGATAGCTGCGGAAAACTTGTGAGCAAAAGAAAGAGGTGTCATTTCTTTTAATGGACATATGAAGCGTTTCTAATTGGGTGTGACAGTCTATACATATTTCATCTTACATTTTTTTTTGTAAAATTATCAATTAGGTTAAGACTTGGTAAATTACCGCCCACTACATATGATATTAATTCTACAAAATACCCCATAGTAAAGTGTTGTATGAGGTAAAACTCAGCTCAATTATTTCCTCAAATGAATCCACCACACTTTTATTTATTTATATATTTTGCAAAATATTACAGTTGGGACAAGAAAATTGTCGGACCTTGTATCAATTGATAATGTAATTGCGAAAGTTGACATTTTAGGACTCAATAAGACTTGATTGAACAATTGCTCATGAAATTGACCAATAGAATGGGGTCACTTGGATCCATAATTGAAAGTGTCTCTGAAGACGATCCACTTTGTCCCAAACTAATGTCTCACAATTCTCTCTACTGCAACATGCGACAATAGACTTTGTTTCGTATATATTACCAGATCGTGTAAACGTACATGATGGAACTGGATGAAAGAAACAACCGTAGGTCAAAGTTCGCCTTCAACAAATATACACCTTGCGGATAAAAGAAAGGATAAAACAATAAATAAAATGTATATAATGTGCGTAATAAAATAATAAAATGCTGAATTATAGTCAAACGAGTACTGTTACCAGGGTAGCTGGTTACGATATGTAAAACTATTAAGATATACAAATATGTTGCTGCCAAATCAAATATTTTCCAAACTATTTAGTTGCATACTCACTCAATGTTTTATTCATAACCAATCACCAGCGATGCTTACCTGAAAGGAAAAGAACAAAAACATCAATGTTAATGACACCATCATTATACTTCAAACTGTGGTCGCGAGCCTCCCAATTACCTATCGTAAGGCTCTTCAATTATTTGGAAATCGAAATTCAATTTATTTCCGCGAAAAAAACCTACACCGCAAATTTCGCCACTAATTTGCATAACAATGATTGTTATTATCCTCGCAGGAAAACGAAAAGCTGTACCTCCAGATAGCCACAGCAAGCGTACACCGCTATCTACAACCCGTTCCATCGTTCCAGTGAAGATGATAACCTCATCAATCCATGACCACGTAGGGGAAGGCGGAGAGATGACAGAGAATCTGCCGAAGGTGATCTGCATGTTTGAACTTGGCCCTCTTCATTTCTCCGTGCTCGAAAGATCGCAAAACTCAGGGAAGTGTGCGACCCCTGTGGGCCACTTAGCATCTCCCTTACTCGATCGTCCCGACCGGCACACGAAGAAAGCGTGCACCGCACCACTCGAGGTTCCAGCCGGTGCAGTGCTGAGCGCTCCACCGTATACTTGCATGTAAGTTGTGCCCCTTCGGGGTGAATATATGAAGTTATTAAATAGCGTGCCGAAATCGGCTCAGAAAATCAATAACAATCATAGGGGTTATCGGATGGATGGCTATGTAGCCAGCTTCGTATGATGATTAGTAGAGAAACAGTGGAACAAAGCAAAATTTTTGAACTACGTTCCATTGCGGAACTTGGTCTTCTATTTCGACTGGCGTACATGGCGTGCGGAGTCTGGCTATGATACCCGAAATTCTGCATAAACTGTAATTTGAGAACAGTTGTTTGAAAACTAGGTATCGTAAATTAAATAATGCATGAATGTATTTCTAGCTAGAAATTTAGCATGATCTATGAAATTAAATTTAAACAAAGAAGGAAAGATCCAATCATAACGGCCATTAACATATTCAACCATGTGGACTTAAACGTGCTCAAACACAGAAACATTCACGCACAAAGCATTAGATCACAGGATGCAAGACCTCCGCCAGGGTCGAGTTCAAACTCACGCACTCCCTTCCAGCGAAACGGACTTGGAAATTACCTTTGCGGAATGCTGATAACAGTTATTATGTTTACTTTAGCGTATCATTATGCGACGTTATGAATAGCTTTTTGCATTCCGCTGATATGCAGTGATTTATATGCCTATCGTACGGAGCGAGAGCTCGTTGGTCGACTGGCGGCTGGATTTATTACAAGCCAGAAAAGCGGACTCGCAAATTTCTTTCGTATTGACAATTTGTTGTTGTAAATACTAGCGCTGAACACGTGAAAGAAGGTGGGCCGCCGAGGTACCTACCCTATCAAGATGGTATCTCCGTCAGACATTTTATACTTCCATTTCCGCCCCGTCGTAGGCTAATTCTTGGCGATCTTTATGAACTGTCTTAAGCATGCAAATCAAAGCTATTTGGGTCAGCAGACTTCGTTCCATCGAAGGAACGGATCTCGATGATTCGACTTGTGAATAGCCCCAGGGAGCCAACAACATAAGAATTGCAATAGCAAGCCGCGCCAGCATGAACCCACATCCACTTTCCGTGGTGGATTAAATATTGAAAAAGGAAATAAACTTCGGCGTAAGTAGGCTGAGTAACACTCGGGCGAAAAACCGCTACTGTCACATTGTTTATGACGCCTAATCCCTTTCTGGTATTCATCGATTGAAAAGCGTGGTTGCCAGCAGTTGAATAACTTTGATGTGTACCGCTGCCGGCTATAAAGTCGGTCGATCAACAACTTTGACACAATTGTAATTGTGATTTCCCACATTGTGTGCTTTGCTTGCTTCCGAAGGCCACGACGATATCGGCGGTGTAGGCTGGTTGGAGCACAACCGGCCAATTTGATTAATTGCTCGACGTGGACGGAATGAAAAGCAGCTTATGGATTTAAAGCATTGTTTCGACGAGAGTAGATCAATTTGTAAACACATTTTTGCATTTCGGTGGCACATGTGTGTCATAGGGCTGCATGAGTCATAATGATGGACGTGTAGCAAACGGATTCCGAATTACACTGTGTAGACGTAATACTTTTGTATTGTAGTCAAGGCCGGCGGAATACTTTTTTCCCGAGTGGGTAGTAAGATTCGGAGTATTTTCTACTCGTATTGATGAAAGTTTAGAAATGGTGTGTGTAAGTGAAAATGAAAACTCCCTGATAATAGCTTGTATTCATTTGGAAACATCCTTTTCTAACGGGCTGTATGACCGGCGGCTTAGCAAAAATGTGTTTATTGATTACTGATACTATACTGCCGTTATAAGCTTAATTGTCCCTTGTTCTATGGAATTCCCTATATACATGAGACAATTATGCGTAGAACGGCAGTATATAGAACATTTGTACAGCTAAGTACCAATCACTCCATTCTTTTCAATTTCACTGCGATAGAACCTTCTTTGGTGGATATTGAAGCCCGCATGATAATATTGACTAATGGGAAGGTATCTCCGGCGACCGATAGAGAACGATTTGAATATTTCTCCGATTACAAAAATTGTTCATGAAATTGACCAATAGAATCCTTTTCAATACAAACTATATCTATCTAATAGAACCGGCCCTTAAACGGTCTACATACGAACTATATCAAATAATCTAACTAAACAACACTCGGGTGTATACGAATAAGTATTTGTATACGTACCCGCCCGGGAAATAGAGATTGATGGTGTAGTCTCCGGGAGGGGAGAAATTGCAAAATATGGGATTGGCTCCTTCCAGAACCCCTTCGCTTTTGTCAGTGAAAATTCTGATATGCAAGCAATTGCGTTTAGCAACAATCGAGGAATATAAAAAAACAACTTATTTTCCATTGGCTTCATTTCGAGCCTTTCGCCGGATCTGTTCTTCCAAACTTTGTTCTTTTGAACGGGGCTCGTCTAGCTGTTCGCCTTCTTGTGCATGATTCATGAACTACCGACGTTGTAAACAATAGGGTTATATAGTTACCCATTGTAGAAACAACGTAGGACGTAGCGGTAAATGAGGAAAGAATCGTGAAAAGTTATCCTTCTGTAGAGAGACTCCGCATGAACTGTCGACATACTTACTTGATGGGCAACAATTCGCTTCGTTGAATCAACGCCGAATGAAGAATTCTCCTTCACTGGACCCGGTCCTGGGCCAATCTCTTCCAGTCACCCTGGACATTGAGTGCTTTAAGGTCCTCTTCCACTGCAAACAGCCATCGTGTACGCGGCCAGCCACGGAGTCGTCGGTCTCTACCCGGTTCTCTACTGAATATTATCATCGCTTGTCGTTCTTCCGGCATTCGTGCCACATGACTAGCCCACCGCTGCCTGCCGTTTTTTATTAGCTTGACAATATCCACTCCTTTATATACTTGGTATAACTCGTGATTCATGCGACGCCGCCAGATGCCATTTTCTTCTTTACCGCCGAGTATTGTTCGCAGCACCTTACGTTCGAAGACACTGAACGCTCTACGATCAACTTCCTTTAACGTCCACGTTTCATGGCCGTACAAGGCAACCGGAACTATCAATGTTTTGTACAACGCGAATTTTGTCTTCTTCTGCAAACTACGGGTCTTCAGTTGGCTACGAAGTCCGTAAAAAGCCCTATTTGTAGCTGCAAGACGCCTTTTCACCTCGAGGGTAACATCATTATCGCACGTCACTAGAGTTCCAAAGTACACAAATTCTTCCACCACTTCAAATTTATCACCACTTCACCACCAACATCACTATTGGACCCACGTATTCTTCCAGCTATCTTGTACTTCGTCTTGCTGGTGTTGATTGTGAGGCCAATTCTTGTTGTCTCCCTTTTAAAAGGCACGAATTCCTCTTCCACGGCTCGGCGGTCGATTCCAATGATATCAATATCGTCCGCAAATCCTAGGAGCATATGCGACCGAGTGACGATGGTACCGTTCCTTTGCACGCCTGCTCTCCTGATGGCACCATCAAGAGCAATGTTGAACAGCAAGTTTGACAGCGCATCACCCTGCTTCAATCCGTCTAAGGTTACGAAGGACGTCGAAATCTCATCCGCCACCCGAGGACTTGATTTCGATCCATCCAGCGTTGCACGAATCAGCCTAATCAGTTTTGTCGGAAAACCATGTTCTACCATTATCTGCCAAAAATCGTTTCTTTTCACTGCATCGTACGCCGCTTTGAAATCAATAAACAGATGGTGTGTCTGTAAACATTTGATCCGTTGTTGATCGGTCTTCACGAAAACCGCCTTGGTATTCGTCGACGAAAGATAATTGGCGCACTCCAGTCTGTATCCCTTTTCGTATAAGGGACAAATGAGGCCCTCTAGCCAGTCAGCAGGTAGTTCTTCTTCTTCCCATACCTTCAAAAGAGTACGGTGAATTATTTCGTGCAGCTGCTCACTACCGTGTTTAAAAAGTTCGGCCGGGAGCTCGTCCTTTCCAGAAGCCTTACAGTTTTTCAGCTCTTTGATTGCCTTTTTCACCTCTTCTAGCGTCGGAGGCTCCATAGCTTGTCCATCGTCACTTGTCCTTATTCTGTTCGTTGACGCGCTAACATTCTCTCCATTCAAAAATGTCTCGAAGTGCTCTCTCCACCTGGCTGCTACCATAGTTTCATCTGTCAGCAAGTTACCTCCACGGTGATTGCACATGACGGGAGACGGCGCTGTTTTTCTCCGTTAGAAAAGTTTGCGAACATTTATTCCACTTTAAAAGTTCACTTTGTATTTTCATACGTCGACTTAATTGACGTATTACAAAAAAACTATAAAAGGCATCTGTTAAGCTAATTTTGTTTCAGAACATTCCATAATTTATCAAACTTACATGAAATTTAAGCATTTTCGAATAATTAACGATTTTATCAAACCGAGAACTATTCAAAAACATATTCAAAAAGAAATTTGGTAAAAACCAAAATTTCTCACTAGGGTGAAAATTTGTTGGTAAGAACCAGTCTTTGTACAGGAGGGCACAAATCCTTATTTCATACTATGTTGCGTTTCGGCTTCGCCTCTTCAGAAACCGACACTAACGTATTGTCGGAATAGATTACCAACAAATTTTCACCCTAGTGAGAAATTTTGGTTTTTACCAAATTTTCCTCCTTAGGGTGAAATATAGCATAGTGCTTTCGCATAGGCCTGCTAAGCCAAGACAAGTTTCGGCTTCACTTGTGTCTCATCGGCATAAACAGAACTTCTGCTCGAACGGGACATCACGTTTGATCAGTCGTTTGATTGAAACACATAGTGTGTTTTAGTTTTAAGGGATTTGCGTCAAGCCGGCGCTAATCTATTCCAACAATACGTTAGTGTCGGTTTCTGAAGAGGCGAAGCCGAAACGCAACATAGTATGAAATAAGGATTTGTGCCCTCCTGTACAAAGACTGGTTCTTACCAACAAATTTTCACCCTAGTGAGAAATTTTGGTTTTTACCAAATTTTCCTCCTTAGGGTGAAATATAGCATAGTACTTATTGTATTTTTTGCCTTTCTCTTATAGAAAGGTTATGCAATCACTCTGAAAAACGACAACCTAATCCCGGCCCGGAGGGCCGAGTGTCATATCCCATTCGACTCAGTTCGTCGAGATCGGAAAAAGTCTGTATGTGTGTGTGTATGTGTGTATGTGTGTATGTATGTATGTGTGTATGTATGTATGTGTGTATGTGTGTATGTATGTATGTGTGTATGTATGTATGTGTGTGCGTATGTGTCAAATAATGTCACTCATTTTTCTCAGAGATGGCTGGACCGATTTGCCCAAAACTTAGTCTCAAATAAAAGGTGCAACCCCCATCGGCTGCTATTGAATTTTGGATCGATCGGAATTCTGGTTCCGGAATTACGGGTTTCAGAGTGCGGCCACACAGAAATTTCTCATATAAACTATAGGAAAAATTAAAAATAGAATTTTTATTTTTGATGCTAAATGTGTTCAAGGTGCATGAAACGTCGAGATTGATGCAAACTCGAAAAAAAAATTTGACGACAATTCACTTTTTTGGATTTTGGCACATTTTTGCCTTTCTCATATAGAAAGGTTATGCAATCACTCTGAAAAACGTCAACCTAATCCCGACCAAATTTTTTTTTCGACTCGCATAAGGTTTCTGGATTTTAACAGGGGCGTAGTTGATGGTTTACGGAGAGGGGTTACACCCCCCTTCTACTGTTCACTCCTCTCCTTTAAAAATCTCCTTAAATCACCCCTCAGACCACCACCCCATCCAGCCCTCATACCCCTCCCTTTCAACCCCATCATCTTTAAACCACCACTATATCACAAAGCATACCAATTTAAGCTGGGGAGTCGTTCGTTCATGGGACTTTCGTCCACCTCACATACCCACCCCCGCATGACAAAATGATTTAGCAAGCAGATAACATTTATCTAATGCTGATTAGGCTAATGGAGTATGATAATTTTTTGTTTCAAGTGTTTCACCGTCGACACGTAGCTCATCAAGTTCGTGGCTGGCATGCCATTGTGTATAAGTGAAAAGTGTACTAAGAATGTAATGGACATTTCCACAATTATGTTGAACAGGCTTTTTACTCCGTGCCATAGTTTAGAGAAATGAGAAAGGCACAATCGCACCGCTAGGTGGATTAAAACAGGTTTTTTTCTTTTCATTCGAAAGCCAGGATAATTGTACAGAGAAAAATGTATTAACAGCTTTCAGTTGAGTGATTTTATTTTTCTTGTGGAAGTAAATAATTTTAAAGTTAGTGATATTATTAGTATCCTCATTAATTTTTTTTTAAATAGTAAATAATAAATATCACCATTATTATCATGAAAATAATGCATCTCAGCAATTTCTATAGTTCTTTCTTCTCCATTCAATAATCTCTTTTTGTTTTGACGTAAAAGCATTTTTATCACATCGTTTCATATACAAAACCAAAAATTTCGAACCCACTATATTTGTGGCGAGGTCATTCTGTTAACCATTAAATAGCAACGAAATTAAAAGAGATATGGATGAAGTGTCATAAAACATGTTATAGAGAATGTTAAACGGTACCAAATGAACAATATTAACGATAAGTTTTGTTGATTATTAATTGGAATAATCAAAGAACTCCTCGAAAAACGCTAATTGTGAGCTATTTTACGAGTAAAAAGTCATTAAGTACCCTTAACTAAGAGATATTTGTAGATAAATTCGATAGAAAATAGCTTTCCAATGAAATAACAACATAGAGCATATTTTTTAGATTAGAATCTTTTAAGTATTTGTAAGTCGATTACAGGAAAATTACAAAGAAATGAGAAAAGATAGGAATATGATGTTGAAGAACAAAATATGAATTGTCCTAAAACCCAACTTTTAGATAAAAGATATTGATATAATTCATTATTTTGAGAAAATTAACAAAAGCCTCCTCACGAACACGAACTTTTAACTACTTTACAATTAGAAGGTAATTAAAACTAATTAACTGAAAAATATGAAAACACCATTAACTAGGAAATTTTCTCACCTTTCGAATATAACTAAAAGATTTAAAATAAAAAGTATACTTTTTGAGTTAGAGGTATTTTAAGACAAATAAGTTTTTTACATAAAAAATTCAATAACTCGGCAACGGTTGAGATTTGATGATATGTGTAGAACAATTTTCTTCTCAAAATATGACAGTCGATCACCCCTCGAGAGGTTCTTAACCATGAACCAAACACTCTGTATATCCAAAACAGTATTAAGTACAAGATTCAGTTCGAATATATTCAAGCAAGCTATAAAGATAAAATTGCACAAGTCATGGGTTATAAAGCATCTTACCGAGTGCTGATTTGATGTTTCAAGATTATTGGCAGAATTGTGATTGCTGCAATGCAATGAAGACCACAGAATTCACATGGCTTACATTCTGAATGCTTACTTTGTTGACAATAGGTATTGCAGAGTTAAGTAATAAACGTTTTAAAGTAATAATCGTTTTGAGTTTTTATGTCATCCTTAGTTCCGCCTAGCTTTTTTTTCAGTAAAAAAAAACACCTCCGATTTTTACCGCTGCCCGAAGGCTTCAGTGTCATGACACCGAAGCTCGCCAAATGGGGTCGGTACTACAATTCCTGTTCAACAGGCTGAAGAATGGCTCTGTCAAGTGTCCAGCACTCGACGGTTCAGCTACAGAAAAGACAAACTATGTTACAGGTTGTAAATGTCACCAGACGGTGTCCGTGTCTTTGTTTATGTTGTCTCACTATGTGACGCCTCGGAAGGGCATTCAAGACTTGCTGCCTGGCAGCCGGTAGCCTGCAAAATACAAACCTCCCTTCGGTCAGCTCACCCAGCCGGTACGCCCGCTCTGTGACAGCATTTATGCAAATGAAGCGATTTACATAAACATTTGAGAGAACAATTGCCACTTCAAAAAATCGCCTCCGACCGACTCCTATCTCAACAAGTCGCGAAATAACTGCGATGTGTCTGCCGCAGTAGCCACTTAAAGCGATGTACGGAGGAATTGTAACATTTCAACGGATTAGCTCCAGTCAGTAGCTGCCGTCTAAGGTGTACAGCAGATAGCAAACCCAATCGCCGCGTGCACTTTCTGCTTCAAAATATGGAAAACCGAAACCTAAACGTCAACATAAACGCTGATCTCATAGGAATTCAACCAATCTGGATTAAATCCAAAAGAAGTGCCACACAGTCTAAGGTGTAACTGCACTTGGTACGCAGCACACATGCTAGTTCATTAGGCGCATAATTAATGCAATACCAGTTCTAATTAATTCCACCAGACAGCTAGCAAATTCAGCACCGTCCCCAGCACACATACCGTCTCAAAACTTCGCTTCGTCGTTGAGTGCGCGCCCACGTAGAATAAATGGTTCAGTTGCCGAGCTGTTTTCCTTTTCATGCCATGTCAGTTCGATCCCACAAATTCATGCAATTCATCGAAACCTGGCAATCTAATCTGTCTGGTTTTGACGGGGCGTTTAGCGTTTAACCTATTTCCCATTAGCATGCGGAATCCACTCAATTCAAACCGTGAATTCCCGCCTATAAATCAATTCGGCTGCGCGCCCTACCGTGTGCGGACCAACGAACGATCGAATTGACACAATCCGTGCGTTTAATTTCAGTCGCACTTTCGGCATCAGACTGCAGCGAAAATTCCTTCTCCATCAACAACCTCACCTAGCATCTTCACTACCACCAGACGCAAACCGAAAAGGTCGAAACCCGCGGGAGCTTATCTATTGAAGAAGCCGCCAAACCGCGACGGACGTGCCGCCGCACGATCGGTGAGCGAGCAGTGACGCGGGAACGAAAGCGAAAAAAGTGCGGGTGCGCTTTCCGAGTCGAAATTAATTAAAGTGAGCGGCCCCAACGAGACTCATTATTAATGTTGTTTAGCACTGTGCCGAGCTGGGCACACATATGCACACCTTCCAGTGCTTAGTCACAGCAGCGTGTCCCGCGTAATGTTAATGTAGCGTTACATTTTGCGGTTTGTCCCACCATCAGCCACCGAACTGAACCGCATACGATGTTTAGTGTAATTGCGACTAGTTCATAGTATGTAGGTAGGTTTTGAAAATAACATTTTGTTCGAGTTTTTCGTTCTCTTTTCCTCGAGTATGGCACGATGGACTCAATGAATATTTTGTGTCAAAATTAGTCCAAAATGCAGTACTACTTTTGGTGGAGTGAAAAGTTTAGCTCCAGTCTTGTTCATAACTCTGAATTTGCATATATAGGACTGTGGTACATTTTGATAATGGGTCATTCATATATTAAATAGACGGGAAAATCAACATCAATTAACCCATTTTGTGTGGTCGTGGACAAGCGCGGATAGTTTTTGAACTTATATCCCCCTCCAAGAGTTGTACATGTGAAATTGTTTGATTTTTAAAGGAGGATTCCATTAAAATGTGTTTTCAAAATTTACTCCATGTTTTCATTCCTATACTAAAGCGCCTTTTAAAATGTTTTTATGGGAACATCTTTAACCAGTCAGAAGGAATAGGAATGTTCAATATCTTATTAGTATAATAAGAGCGCAACTTATTTCAAGGTTATTTGTGTATGAAGCACAAAGAAGAAAACAGTTAAAGTGTGCCTTACTATGGCTCAGAATTTGCTTCTACGTTTGCCATTTGTCTTGATAAATACTTGCACATGCAATTATTTGGCGGAATAGGACACAAATTGGTGTGCTTAGCGCTGGTAACATCCACCGGGAAAATTTTAGAAAAGACATTCCGGACTGCTGAACAATACATTTTTAGTACAATTCATTTATTTGGCCTGACTCAAATTGGTTGCCCAACGGAACCGTGGATCTTTTATATATCTACAATGTGTAAAAAACCAATGACAAAATAAAAACAAATACCTACTATTGGGTGCCCATCGGATCTCATGCACGCTGCGTTACTCTATCAGGTAGCACTAGAAACAGTATATGTCCTACTGAAGCTTCGAGCTCCTCTGCCAAATAATGACAACTTCCAGGCGTATGGGTTGTCAGACGATCATCTTTGGAATTATGTGGAGGAATTTTAGGAATTGGCTCTTGAAGCAGGCTTCAAAGGTCAACTGACGATTATACCATAACGCCCGAGGCCTACGCACAAAAATCGAAGAAGTTTGCTTCTTCCCATTAAGACTTAAATGCTCTCACCGAGACCTGGTTAGATTATAAAATTCATTCTGGTCAGCTTTTTGGCGATACATATGCTGTTTATAGAATCGATCGCAGTTTTGTGAACAGCCATAAATTATGCGGAGGTGGCATACTCATCGCCGTATCTACTGCTTTGAATAATTTCGTCGATCCAACGTTTCGCTAGAACAGCGTTCGTTAAACTGAAGCTACCTGACCGTTTTGTGAGCGGCGCTGTAATTTTCTCAGCTATTATCTCAGTACTAGGTGGATTATTTGGTGATCTGTGTATTCAAATATCATCCACATCTACCCCAAGGTTGAGCAAAACTCTTAATCCAAGTGGTAAATATATCAACTCTGTGAAAAATAACTTTTAAGTGAACTTACACATTATTTTGTCTTTGTAGTAAACTTTCGTATTAATTTTTGAGAAATGGTTCATTCATTTTTAGCTAAATTCACAAAATGTGTTCGAAAACGAATTCCTTGCATTATCTACATGTGTTTTCATACTTCGATATTCAAAATCGGTTTAGTTTTACCCCTGAAACATCCCCTAAGTGATACTCTGTATGTACCTATGTGTTTGAAAGTTATGTGCTTAAAACATGTTCTGTTTTAACAAAATGACCCATATCACATAATGTGAACAACATATCGAAATACAAAAATAGAAGTGTCAAGTTGTCACGTTAGGCCTTTCATTTGAAACTAGTTTTGTTAAGATCGGTTCAGTCGTTGCTGAGATAATTACATGTAGAAAAACCTGTTTTAATCCACCTAGTGGTGCAATTGTGCCTTTCTCATTAATCAAAGCTATGATTTAATACGTTCAATTTTACATTGTGGAAATATCTATTACATTTTTATTACACTTGGTAAGTATATATAAGTGCACGACTGCCACGAACCTGATGAGCAGACTGCTTTAAAATCGCATTTTGAAACATGTGACCAAAATCGTACGATTTAAATCGTATGATTTAAGTCGTGCGATTTAAATCGTACGGTTTATATCGGCCGAATCGATTCGTACCCAATAATTTTAAATTATATTCGTACGATTTAAAATCGCATTTTGAAACGTGCGACCAAAATAGTACGTTTAAGTCGTGCGATTTGAGTCGTGCGAATTGATGAGGGAAAGTGGGTTTAGGGAAGGGTGATCTGCGATGAGGAGACGGGGTTGGTAGCCCCTCACCACATCACTTTTTCACTTAAACTACCATAACAAACGAACAAAACGCACCAAGGCTTTTAAATTTCGAGAAACATCGTTGATTAAGCTTCAAAACAAACGCTAAATATTTGGTGCAGTTTGTTTGAATAGAAAAAATCAACTTAATCCACCTAGCAGTGAGATGAGACATTTCTTACACATATCACTGTTGGATCCTTTATTTGTTTGCAGAACTCATGCGAAATAATCACACAACAATTTTCTGCACGCAATCCTCGAATAAACTAAATAAATTATAGAAAATCAATAAAACGAACGAAATAAAATAAAAACAAGCGAAAAATTAAAGAAAAACCAGAAAGGCAGAAGGTTTTCAAATTCATAAAATGAATAGAATGATTAATATAAATCAAATTAAAAAAATATATAATTCATATTAGCTCATTAAATGGAAAACTTTGCAAAAAAAACTATTTTTAAACTAGTAACAAAATTAATAGAATAAATCAAATCCACTCAAAATAACAAATTGAATAAAATAAATAAGTAGAATGTCTGATCATGAAATTAATAAAAATTAAAGAAATGAACAAATTAAATCAAATGAATCAAATGAATCAAATGAATAAAATGAATAAAAAATTTCAATCAAATGAATCAGATGAATCAAACGAATCAAATGAATCAAATGAATCAAATGAATCAAATGAATCAAATGAATCAAATGAATCAAATGAATCAAATGAATCAAATGAATCAAATGAATCAAATGAATCAAATGAATCAAATGAATCAAATGAATCAAATGAATCAAATGAATCAAATAAGTCAAATGAATCAAATGAACCAAACGAATGGAATGAATGAAATGAATAAAATAAAAAATAAATGAAACGAATAAATAAAACGAACTAATCAAATAATCAAAACGAATAAAATTTATAAAATGATTAAAAAGAAGAAAATGAACAGAATGCAATAAATTGATTAAAATGAAAAATTAAACGATGTTGAAAGGTTATAAATTAATAGAAAAAATAAATTAATTAGTTAGCAGAAACCTAGAACGTTTAATTTGTTTTGGAATTCAAAGTTGTCTGTTTGGTCACATACTCCCGAAAAAAAGGTTTTTGTGCAGAATAGAATTTTGTGGTCTAGTATTTTAACGCGCAATTGAATATAGTAAAGTGAGGCAAAGTCATATATGCTTTCAAGTCCCTTAAATAGAGAGTGACAGAGGGAGAATACGATTCGTGTATGAGACAGATAGATATTTCAACGTTTTCATTTGCATTGAAGTAAATAGTGTGAAGTGTCTAGGCTATGTCGATAGCATAAAAGGCGTGCATATTCCGAAAAATTGATGTTTCAATCCTTTTGGTTGGGCCTGTCATCGAAAACGAGAGCATCTCTCAAAATCGTACGATTTAAACCGTGCGATTTAAGTCGTGTGATTTCAGTCGTGCAATTTAAATTTACGATTAAAAATCGCATTTTGAAACGTGCGACCAACATCGTGCAATTTAAATCGTACGATTTAAGTAGTGCGATTTAAGTCGTACGACTTATATCGGCCGAATTGAATCGTACCCAAATCGCAACAATAATTTTAAATTATATTCGTACCTTTTCTACCTTTTAATTCCACTAAGCACTTGAACTTCACTATTTAACAGATAGCTGGTATTTCGATTACTACTTGTAATGTTCTTCAGTGTTTGTAACAAGATTACAAGTAGTAATCAAAATACCAGGTATCTGTTAAATAGTGAAGTGCAAGTGCATTTAACTATAAACAAACATAGTGGAATTAAATGGTGGTAAAACATATATAAAGTACGTTCATTATGCCAAGACCTCCGTTTGCGTATATATTCGTACGATTTAAAATCGCATTTTGAAACGTGCGACCAAAACCTTACGATTTAAATCAAATGCATCTAATGCATCTAATGCATCAAATGCATCAATTTCATCAAATTAATCAACTGAATCACATGAATCAAATGAACCAAACGAATGGAATGAATGGAATGAGCTTGAGCTTGAGCTTGAGCTTGAGCTTATGCGACCACCCCTGGCTGCTACTCCGTTATCGATCTGGACTAGCTGAAGTTGCACAGAGAATAAGTAGATAATTATGCTTGGGAATAGCGAAACATCTTTCAATGTGCAACTCCTGGTAATCCTAAAGTATTGATCAATACCGGCGCCGACCAGGCCCGAACGTAGATCGCGGAAGGAAAGGGAAGGAATGGTTAGTCCGATACTTGCTTTTGCTAGAGGCCGTATATACTACTGCGCATTCCTCAAGTATCACAGGAGGAGGATATTTTTGTTAGTAAGAGTATAGAAATTGGATCACTTCTTCTTTACCGACGCCAGAGAGGTGACTTCACTACTAGATATCGATCCACCAAACTCATAGACCGGGAACCAACGGCTTTACTTCCCTTCCGAAGGAAGACGTGACCACAGATTTTTTCACCTCAGAAAAATCTCAACGACCTCGGCTGCAATTGAACCAGCGAAATTGGAATGAGTGGCGGTTACGCTTACCACTCAACCACCGGCGCCGTCAAATGGAATGAATGGAATGAATAAAATAAAAAATAAATGAAATGAATAAATAAACTAATCAAATAATCAAAACGAATAAAATTTATAAAATGAATAAAAAGAAGAAAATAAATAGAATGCAATAAATTGATTAAAATGAAAAATTAAACGATGTTGAAAGGTTATAAATTAATAGAAAAAATAAATTAATTAGTTAGCAGGAACCTAGAACGTTTAATTTGTTTTGGAATTCAAAGTTGTCTGTTTGATCACATACTCCCGAAAAAAAGATTTTTGTGCAGGATAGAATTGTCTGGTCTAGTATTTAAACGCGCTATTGAATATAGTAAAGTGAGGCAAGGTCATATATGCTTTCAAGCCCCTTAAACATAGAGCGACAGAGGGAGAATACGATTCGTGAATGAGACAGGTAGATATTTCAACGTTTTCATTTGCATTGAAGTAAATAGTGTGAAGTGTCTAAGTTATGTTGGTAGCACAAAAGCCGTGCATTCAGTTGATTATAATGCACTCTCTTTCCAATTATCCTTATAGTAGAGCTTGCATATTATTTTGTTCGGAATTCTTGTTCAGGAAATATGAATAAATAAGTTCTATACAATCCAATACTGTGAAAAAGAAATGGTTCAAACTGTCAGGATGGCAAAAATGTAGTCAGATCAACTGTCTGTCCAATGCATAATCTCTGATTGTAATCCTCGTTAATTTACTTGTACAATTCGGAAAACTCAAACGTGTGCTGAATTATCCAATGCCTCTCTACTAATTGTGACTGTCATTGAAACATCAATTGAAGTGTACTCAGTATAGAGCAGATATGGACGACGATAATTTAGAAGAAGTATGCATTTCCCATCGAGAGTGGGGACTTTGGGAGACTTCTTTTCCCGGGTCTAATTCGTGGATATTTTTGGGCTTTGATCCGTTATTTTTCATGAAAGTTCATACCAATACAACGAATGTGCATTTTCAATAATATCGTCACAAAAAGGTGTTCTTAGTTTTCACATGACATATTTGAGCACATGTTTCATTCAAAATTCAACAGCGATACGAAGAGTTTAAATATCGCACGTGGAATATCTCTTTTGAAAATTTTCATCTTTAAATATCGATATTTTGCTGTTAAGCTATATATTTTTCTATAATAGCCATGAATTTCCCTTATTATAGTGTTTATACCAGCTTTGAATAGAACTGAATTGTGAGGAATGGTAAATGATGGTTAATGCCATGACCTTATTTTTATAGATATATTATGGCGATATATTGACTCCTTACATCCTTATTTTAAATAATGTAAGTAGTAATTTTTGCGCCATAACCAGTATAACCTAAAACTTGGAACTAGAACTCCGATTTAAAGGAAATTTAATAGCATTGTGTTTATTTGTGACTAATTTTGTGAAAAGAAACATCTGAGAAGCAGATGTGAATTAAACTCAAGAACATAACCACTTTCCCAAAGCTTTCGGTTCCGCCGAAGTTGTCCAATGTGGTCAATGTGGATTTGATTGGGCATCAGTGAGCTGAAACTATAAATCCAAATATTTTCGAACACATTCTATGAAGTTTTGCATCTTTTAGATACCATGCTGATTCCGATTGATACCCGATCAGAACATCATAACAGAAAACTATCAAATTTATATCTCATGTTGATATATATTACTCTCTGTGTTATCTTTATAATATACCGATCAGGAATGCAAGAAAGCTTATATCAAGATTACATCTTCTGGTGCTATCATTGGATTAATAATATGATATTAATGTACGCATACAACGATGATGTTACAGTAAGTTATATATTCTTTCACAATTATCTTTGAACGCTAACGGCTACACAAATGACAGTATATTTGCTTATACACTGAACTCTCTTTTTATGCGTCGGAATTCAACTTTTTAAAGCGAATTTTCGAAGTTTTTGATTTTTTTGATTCGGATTTTCAAAATTCCGCCTTTTGTGTATAGACAAGTTTTAGATGCAATTGGTCGGAGAACTTGTCAGTGGAGTGTTTGATTGACTTACTTGCTTGCAGTTGGATTAAGAGATGACATTGCCTATTTTCTGAGACACTCGTCTGACACATAACTTCGAGTAGGAGGCGTATGATTTAAATGTTAAAGCCATTATCATAAAAAGCTTTGGAATCGTGAAGTTATCAAAGAACTTTTCTTAAGATTATAATTTTCCTATAAAACTTATTTCGAAGAACATGCAGGAAGTATTAAGCAGTCCAGATGAAATAAAGAAACGTGAATTGAAATCAAAAAGCATTTTAAAACTAATTTTCCTCTAATCTATGCTGCATATTGCGAAAACGAATTTTCAGGTCACAAAAAACTATCTGATATATTATACTGATCTCCAAAATTTTCGTAGTGTATTTTGAGGATCGTGATAAGACTTTCAGTGCTATTTCTCGAATTTATGCAGGTTTTTATGAACACTTAAACCTTATCCAGTTTGTGGGTTTCTAGTTTGCGCGTTTCAAAATTTCTAAACTATCGCGACTTTTTTATTTTATCCTCCGCATAAAAAGTGTTTGAGTTTACTTGAGTTGAATTAATGGTTGAACTGACAAGGGATTTGAATGTGTTTTAGATAATCCTTGAAATATCTAAAAACTTTAATGCAAAAATATTGTTAATTTCCTCCTTAAAATTTAATCAAATTTGGAAAAAAATGTGTAACAGAAAAAACATGAAATATTCAAAAATTCGTCCCATCGAAAAAATATCAACAATTTCTCGAATTTTCTCATAAATCTATTATATTCGCAGTTGATAGATATAACTTCTGTGAAAGATTTGCATTTCTAGCAATTTATTAGGTGCGAGATGATTGTACTGGTTTGTTTAGTCTTCCCCATATCGAAAATGCCAATAACAAATCCCCAAAAGAGACACATTTTGAAACCTCAAAACACATTTGTTGCTTTGAATCTATGCGGAATCCTAAATAAGATTTGTCGTATTCTCCGTAAAATAATGTACGTAAAATATCCGCTCAATGTTACCATGTCGCATCAACATAATTTCTAAAAACCACGTAAAACACGTTAACGTGCAAGAAAAGCGCCAAAGCGCACTATTTAGAATCTAAAAATAGCCCCTCTTTCCTAATCTGAAAAGATATTATAAAGCTATTCAGTCTATCGTCATATAGACAGTTGTATTGGTGAGTATAACTAAATAAAAACAAAGCGTATGACATCAGGAAAACAAAGAGCACTTAGGCTTGGGCAAAGTTCAATGTGTGCGTTCTGGAAACGTCTTCTGCATCTATAATCGTTTTGCCCTTGACGGAAGCGTGGAATATTATGCTAACATTAAACATCAGTCGAAAACAACGTCGTTGGTTCATGCAGGAAACTTCCCCATCAAACTCAGAATACCCAGGTTCAAAGCAGCAATATCGACAAATAATAATCTGCGTGTCATATATTCACAATAAAATCAGCCAGCAGGTATGCAATCATTTGGCAATGCTATAAAAGCTTTTGATGCATGAAGCTTTTTGCTTCCAAAGCAAAAAGCGCCTTAATGAATGCTTTATTTTTCTCGCATTCTATTTTTAGACGTGCACGCTAAAATCGTTGATAATATACAATAAGTAATACAAGCTATGTTGGGGTCAATTATGCTATCTCATGTTGTTATGATCGTGTAATATTGCTATCAACGTTTGTTATAAATGTGATATTCGTAGAGAATTTTTTGTTAGAATTATTGTTATTTTAACACCTAACGGTTTCTGCTTTATAACAAAATTTGATAGGAAATTTTTCGTAACAAAATATCAGCATGAGTTATAATTGTGTTATTTCCTCCTGGTCGGGTATGCGAATTTCATGCGTGACCCCCAGTGGCGGATCCAGGGGGATGGTTCTGGGGGTCCAGACCCCCCCAAATTTTTTCATCAGTTCAAAATCATTCCAAACAAGATTCGACCACTAAAACTGATTTTAATTTAAATGAGGGCATTACATATTACGTATTGTACAATAAATATTTCAAAATCGAAATGTCGGACCCCCTCCGAAATTTTTTTCTGGATCCGCTCCTGGTGACCCCATTCTTCAACCTGTTAACTCCGGAACCGTAATTCGGAATTAAATGAAATTCAATAGCAGCCTATGAGAACGTTGTACCTTTCATTTGAGACTAAGTTTGAAAAATTCGGTTCAGCCATCTCTGAGTAACCGATGTGCATATTTTTGATCACATACATACATACACATGCACACACACATACGCACACACATAGATATTTGCCTAACTCGACGAACTGAGTCGTATGGTATAAGAGACTCAGCCTTCCGGGCCTCGGTTAACCCATTCATGCCCATGTTGTTTGTGGACAACAACGTTTTTAAACAGCTATAACTTTTGCTGGGGCAAGATTTGCTCACTAAAACAAGTAAGGCTAATAAATATGACTATTGGCTTTCGTTTGAGTATTAACAGTTATAAGGATCGGCTCTAGAGCTGAAGTCTGATTGAACTCCGATGGAGCAGTGCTGCCAGGGACCGTTTACGTTGACGACGGAAAATGAATTTTTCATATAACTTCGTTATGTTACAATATTAGTGAAAACTGATAAAGCTTATCTCTTTGGACTATTTTTGGCTTCGTTTTCCACGCAGTTTGACTATTGTAAATACTCTAGGAGAATTGTATTGAGCATTGGAAGGTAAAAATTGAGCAGCTTGTAGCGCTGCAAGAAGAGCACCTACCCTTATGAAAAAAGGTTTTTCGAGTTTCTTGACCCCACCGTTTTCGAGGAAAAATAGTTTTGAAACCCTACATGCACTAGAAAAAGGTTGGGCATGAAAGGGTTAAAAAGTCGGTTTTCAGAGTGATTGCATAGCCTTTCTATAGGAGAAAGGCAAAACAACATTATTGGTTCTGTGCCAGTATAAAACTGACAGAGCGAAACATGCCAAAACAGGTCGAGCCTTCATAAGAAGTCACTTTTGGGTGCTCCCATGTGAATTTGTCCGTTGACAGACTCAGATGTGCTGGAGCACTGGACATTTTGTCAAATCCGCAGATCGCTTGCCAAACAAGGTTTTCTAGTTCGATGGCTAAGGTCCAGGGCCTCCTAAACTTTGTAAACAGGGTGTACCAAACGTTTCATTGTTGTTGAATTGAAACTTGAATCGAAATGTTGGATTGACATTTGAAATGGTTCAATAGTCATGCAGTGTCTCGCTTCCTGCCGTTCTGATGCTCTTTAAACATCTTGATCACCTGGTATACAGTGAAATGTGCGATTTCGAGCTGCTACTGATCTTTTGTTACCCACACGCTGATAAGAAATAAACAGGCATTGCATTTATCGCTCGTATGAGTAAATGCGTCCGGATAATTTGCTACTGCGACAATAAAAACTCACATTTTCACACGAAAAATTATTGGCACTCACACAACTTCACCGGATAAATACAACGTGTTATTTCTCCGGATAAATAAAACCACCGGAGAATGAGCGAATGAGTTTATCACGATATCCTCTTTTAGCTCGCTGGCTTGCTATCGCTATTCCAAAACACGAAAAACAAGTCTGTCGTACTTCTTTGCCGCTTTTCTTTGAAATTAAGTGCATATTTTGACGCTATCATTGATTTTCACGAAATTAAAGTATTATCATCTTCTCCAGTGAATAAGAAAAAATCAAATAAATTCTATCCAGAAAATCAATCCTCCCATATGCACATCGCACACAATGTTCACTCTGATTCTGTGCCAATTTTAAACCCACACTTCGTGTGTGAACTCAAACACGCTATTTCGTACCTAAACACGTGCACATGTTCACCTGCATAACCGAACCCCATGTACGTACACGGTGTGCGTACACGTAGGCTCGAGGCACTAGTTTTCTCTTTCTCACTCTCAACATCACTAGCGTTCACTATTTTTGCCTTGTGCAAATCGTTCTCGTGTACGCACCCAGTGTACGTACACGGATGTTTGAACTAGAGTTTGTACACCGTTCGCTTGCGTTCGATGTTCGAGGCGAACCTGTACATCGAGACGAAGCATGTTTGAGGTTGCACGCGTGCACGAAATTTTGTGCACAAGTACAAATTTGTCGATGTTCATGGGAAGTCTGCGGAAAATTATTCTCACGCTATTTGTAGAACGGAGAATTTTGCGACTCATCTTATCTCGGAAAAGTTGGATATCGGATAAGCCAATAAACAATTGAGTGCAACTTTTCTTTGAAATAAAGTCTATAGAATGATTTTATTTCCATCCTAAGTTCGATTCTCCCAAAATCCCAGGGCCACTGGCCCTGGCCCTGTGCTCCCACGTGTAGAGACGGTACTGTACTGAACGCATGTAACAACTTCTTTTTTTTGGGGTTATGTTTCAGCTTTCAGTCTTTCAAAAGTTCAAGAAACTGTATATTAACTTTTAATCCGACGTTTCTGCGATATGTACTGCTAACTTAACTCTTTTAAAAACGGAACAATTTATGCCGTCAAAACGTCAGATAAATAGTGAATATTCCATTTGTTGAATAATTGAATGAGTGAAAGACGAAACATAACCCCAATGAAAAACCCCACCAACAGTCGTTAATTTCCTGCATGTAACAACAAAAGTAGTAATAGTTCAAATGAAGCATATGTTGTCTACCTTATGAATGAAAGAACATCATTTGCAGTTTCAGTTAATCTACTGCAACGAAATTCCACTTTCTCCCAGGTTCCCTTCACACAACTTCAAAGCTACCGGACACACAACGATTGCAAACAAACTGACCATCAAGTGAAAATTATAGCCGTCATACTAGTAGTAGCACTCCAAGCACAGGACTGACCACACACAGTGCAATGTTTGCTCGATCATTGGCCGTTGGAAAGACGCACGACAACATAACCATCATTATTGTCTCGATCTCGATGTATTGACAGCATGTCGCAGCTAATCGATTGCACATTATCGCATCACTTTAGCAGGAGCTGAATCGGTAACATCTGATGAAACTCGCTCATAGGAGGTCCAATTGCCCGTGGCAGTACTATCTATCCGAGTGAAATTTGTCGTTCTATTCAGTGACATTTTCCCAAGAAATTTATATTCTTAGCAAATTGTTTTAAAGGAAGGGAAAGGACCAGGATTACAGCACCTAAAAGTCGTTTGGCAATATTGTTTATCGTTTCATGGATAGTTGAAATAACACAATGTTAACTGCGTTGGGTATGTACAAATGTGATAGAGAAGCTCGAAAATATGACCTAATGTTTGTTGATCAAACAAGCGACTATGTATAAATAGCAGCAGCGACATCACCAGCTTTAATATTTGAAGGAATGACATATTGATTGTTTTGGCAGTCGACGTTTTGTTATTTGCTAAATGCTACTTGCTGATTGGTTTTCGTTTCGCTGTTGACTTAACCGATATCAGGCCAAAAATAAATGGTTGCACATTGCTTACACTTTTGTTATGGTTATTGGTTTGGAGTTTCGTACTCAGTGCGTTAAATTTTGCTATTAGAATAATCCATTGTACCTAGATTGTATAAAAATTGATTCAGCGCCGTTAATAATGTTAGCAGTGCTTAAAAACCCGCTTCGAATCGTTCTACTACTAAAACATGTACAATCTAATGATTTGCCGCGTTAAGCACCTTGGAGCGGCTGTGTCGGATCATAAATGTTTCATTTATTCTTCATGACATGCGCACATGACGTAATCCGGCGTTGTTAAACGTTAAAGTTCGCCGCTCAAAGCCTCATTCAATTTTGAAATTCCTGCACTAATCGAAACACTGCGGCAAAGTACCACCTGGCTCCAACCTGTCTGGCTCGTACCAGAGAGCCATTACCTCGCACAAATCTGCAATGTTTTCAAGATTGCTCGTTTCATTTTTATTGCATTATAACGATAATTATTTCGTTTCCCGCCTGTCTGCACTCGGCATCGAATCGAGTGAACAATGTGGGGTGCTTGGCGATCAAAGGAATTTTTATGTCGGAGATAATTTCAAATAATTCCCGATTCCTTTACCCACGGATCCGATGGGTTGGCAAAACGGTGAAGGTTTGCTGTTTATTTGTTTTCATCCCATATCACGCCGTCTGTAGAGGCGCGTCTGTGTGAATCTCAACCGCAGCCGCCGACGATGCTGCTCCCGGTTTCACTTACGCAAACTGCTGCTCGGTAATCCGGTACAAAGTGAATATAACATAATTTCACATTAAAATACGCACATAAATTACCATTCGGAATTTATTGCCCCGTTTTACCGGGGAAGTTGAAGCCGTAGACGGTTGTGTAGCTCATCCTCGTCGAGTCGAGTTAAGTTCAGGTCGATTAGCTGACGACTGTGCAAAGACGAATTGCTAATTTTACCGACTCTAATCGTTGTTTCAAGGTGTTGTCCATACAACGCCAGTGGATAATTTAGAGAGGGAGCTTATCCATGGCGAGGGGGGTTATGGTTGATGTTCACGTGGACTCTTTTCATTTATTGATTTAAAAAAATTGAAACGAAACTGCCTCATTGTCATATACACTAGACTTTCAATTTGTTAGATGTGTATAATGTGCTTGAAGCGCACACAACAGAATAGTGTGCCCATCTGACTGGCTAGTGGGTGTATGGGAAAAAACAAAAATTATCCCAATTTGCGAGCAAAGCACGTTTTAAGTTACTTTAGTGATCCCAAATGATTGTGGCGAATTTTGGGACATTTGAAGTTTGTATGGAAATTAGCATGATTTATTCTACTTTTTTTTCATTTCCGCGAATATAGATCGCTATTTAACTGAAATTAAAAAAAAAAAAAAACAAGGAAATCAAACTATTGTCTAGAATATGGTTGGCAACTTGTCTAAAACAATATCAAGCCAGGTTCAATTGTATAAATGATATCAAGATTTTAGGATTGAACGTACATATTAATTGCAGAATTGTTTTTGTCGAAATTGCAAATGTACCACGAACATTAACATTTCAAACCGATATTTTACAGAACGGGATCATCGCAGAAACACTGTATCTGAAAGAATTCAGAATGATTAAGGTGTTACACTACTGAGCGATGTTTTAGAACGCCATTTTCGTGCTCAAAATTAATGGCATTTAAATCGTTCACTTTAGATGTACAGTTTATTCGGATAGTTTCATTCGTTTAAGGTTACGGTTTAGTGGTTAATTTACCTAGCAATAATACTTGTCAAGTTATGGACCATTTAGTGTATATGACCTCTTAGAATTAGTTTGATTTTTTCGCAATTTAAATTTTTATCATAAATTTTTGTTTTTGTGAAAAATGACACAACATTTTTTCAGTGTAGATTTTTTCGCGAAGAAGTATTCATTTCCTGTAACTTGTTCTCAGATAGTTTTGCTGTATAAAATAGAGTAACCGAACAAATAAAATTTGAAATTAATGTACGTATGAACGTCTACGCCCTTTAAAAAATGCGCTTGAGTCAAAATAATCTGACTGCCTGTGGAAAATGTTTAGCCTACCATGCCGGTGAAATCTGTAAAGTTTCATCGGAACATAAAATGGTCGGCCACGATTTTGAAGATTTTCGGACGGATTTTCGTAGAATTCCTCTATATATAACATAAATCTACCTCACCAACAATTCGTACAATAAAGAAAAAATATTTCAAAGAACCACAATTCCGACAGAAAGGAAAGTGAACAAAATGAACGAATTTCAAGGCGATTTGCGCGCTTGGACTCACAATAATATCGATTGGTTTCCAAGGTTGTTAGGCCGTTCAAACATCCACATCCATATGAATTTCACTTCATTTTTTTAAAAAAATAATTTCAACGCGGTTGACTGATCTGGCACAAATTTGGAAATGACTCTCAGGGGTGCATGGTGTACAAATAATTCCGTAATGCTGGGAAACATTGTTTGATCATCATGCTCTGCAACTTTTTATACCTGTTCAATTATTGGGGCCCCTTAGCTCAATAGTGCCAAGGGTTTACGGTAGTATTAAGATGGCCTTGGTTCGGTAGAGGAAGTCCATTTCGATAGATTTGAACCTTAGAGGAGTCAGTACGATCGCACCGGTTTATAGTGGAAATTCCTATGTGACCGCAGTCACCAACCTGTGACTTCGGAATCAAAAGTCAAAACTGAATGAAATCCAATGCCAGTTAATGGGAGTATTCTATATTTTATTTTAAATCAAGCTTGTAAAAATCTGTCAAAGATTCATGGAGAAATAGATAAGGTAAATAACTTAGGAACTTTGTGTCAAGATAGAGGGTATCCCACATCAAAACCGATTGGGAATTTTCTATTGAAAATTTGGGTAGAAGCAGTTTAGTGTATGTTGTTTACACTGTGTTTTTATTGCTGTCAGTTTTTCGAAAATTGGAAAAAATAACGTCACTCGAAAAGCAACGTCGCGAATTGATTTTGCGCAAACACCTGAAAAATTCACGACTCTCAACATCGTGCAGTCAACAGTGAGTTGTGTGTTTAAACGTTACTACCATACTCTGACCCAAGCAACACTTGCAACATGTAATGGCCACGGTTGGTTGCATAACCATAAACTTTTGCTGGCGCGCTTTTTTAGTTGCTAAATCAGTTGAATAATGGTTTATGTACGCTTCTTTTCAACGAATTTTGTTGTAGAAACCACTAGTCAACAAGCGGTGCTGCTTGGGGAGCATCGAACGGAAAGAGAAATGCGATCTCAGTAGATTTTCTATGAGTGATCAGGATCATGTTTCGTTCAGAGAGTCAAGGACTTGAAGGGACTGCATACGTACATAGTACAGAAAGGCTCCAAATCGCGACGAACGACAAAATACGATGGGTAAGCCACGGGCCCGGAAACTGTACACCCAGATGCTGACGAAGCCTCATTGTCTTCACCACCCAGCACAAGTTTGATATCCCGGAGGAAGGAAGGAAGCAGAAACTTTCAGAGTTTGCCAATAAATACATGATTTGGCACGCGATCTGTGCATGTGGCAAACGGAGTGGGCCGTTCGAGACTATTGCGACTGTTGAAGCAACACGAGGGCTCTACAATCTTCTGGCCGGATTTAATTTAGTGCCACTATTCAAATGTTGCCCTGGAGTGGTACAAATCCAACAGGGTCACTTTCGTATCCAATGATATGAACCTCCCCTCCCTCCCCCAACTAACTAAGCATCATCGAAAACTAGCGGGCAATTATGAAGCAGGCACTACAAAAGCGTCCCAAGGAGATCAAAACTGAGGAAGAAGTGAAGAAAAAGTGGGTTTCCTTACAGAAAAACTGCATCTAGATGTTGTACAAGGCCTAATGAGTGAAGTTAGGCGTAAGGTGCAAGCTTACGGTTATGGTATTCAAGTTGAATGAAATAAACATGCCAAAAGCCTACTAATAAATTATAGTTAATATTCTGAAGGTTTGAAAACGGTCGGTTCACAAAATAATTTTCTGCAGCATTTTTTTCTGTGATGCAATTTGATTTGGGACAACCCTTATCAAGAACTGTCATACGTTGCCCATGTGGCAAAAGCAAGTTTTATTAGTCAAATAGATCTAGACCGGCAAATTCAAGTAATACTTTTGTATTTGTATTTAAAATTTGTGTCCATCTGACACTAAGTCTTAATTAACTAAGCTAAAAATAATTAAACTAATGTAACAGCAAACGGTGACGAAATTTTGATGAATTATAATTGAGGTCAAAGTGCTCGGCAAGCTCGTTGAAGCGACGAACCAAGTACTGCAACAATTTTAATATGTATTCCACCATTTCGAAATCATGGTGATGCCAGTTTATTTGAGAATATACTGTGTGCCAAACCGTAACTCCGAAACCGCAAGTCGGTTCAGAAAAAAAAATCAATTGCATTTGATGGGAAGGCTGTACCATTCATTTGGGATTAAAACTTGTGCAAATCGGTCCAGCCATCTCTGAGAAACGACGTTGACGTTTCATGCATTTTGAAAACATCTGGCATCCAATATACAACTTTATTTTCATTTTCATTTACTCCTCCCTTTGAACATATTTCAGTTCCTACTAATATGGGATCAATAAGCGTCGTAGGTGGCCAATGTAGTCAAAACGACTTTGGTTAGTCATTAGTGATTTAAACTGGCGTATCCAAATAATTTCGCACCAATTTTAATATGTAATATAATTGGTCGTCAGGGTGGTGTCAGTGCATATGGAAATTTGCTATGTGGCCGCACTCTTCAATCTGTTACTCCGGAACCTGAAGTCCGATCAACTAAAAATTAAATAGCAGCTTACGGGGTCGTAATTTGAAAGTAAAGTGTAAATTAGTTCAACCATCTCCGAGAAACTAGTGTTAGGTTAAATTGCACATACACGTATACACACATGCATATCTACATACATAGACATTTTCTGATCGCTACGAGCTGAATTGGTTGAAAAGTCGACTTTTGGAGTAATTGCGTAGCATTTCTGTACATAAGAAAGAAAAAACAATTTAAAAGCCGATGTTACCTTAAAAGGGCCACGAATGACTATATTTGGGATACTAGCATCATTGAAATAATTCTAGTAATACTAACGAACTATTTCTAGACCTTTCATAGTGCATGGGCTTTCAATAAAAAATTTGAACGATTTCAATACCTTTCTGTAATTAAAGCAAAGAGCGTAATTTTATTTCTCCAAGAGAATTGCTTTCTGGACTCCTTAGAAATGGGTGGCATGTTTCTTTTCGCTCGGGTGCTGTCATTTCAATCGAAGATGGCGTCGAAACAGCAAGCACTCCTCGAGCGTGTTGTGCGGTTTTACGAAACACATGGTCATCGTGGAAAAAAGTTTACGGTAGGCTACTTTCGAGACGAAAACATGCCCGTGAGTACAGTTTACTGTATCCTGGCATCCCTGAGCGTAGATCGGAAGACCGGTAGTAGCCGTCCGGCGAAGATAATGACGAAGAAGATGAAGGAAGCGTTGGAAAAGCTGTTTGACTACAAAGACGGAAAGAGTTTGCGTGAGGCCGGCCGTAAATATCATTGCTCCCATGGATGATGGAGAACATCATCTGTCGGAAGAAGATTCGATCCACGAGTACACAGACGAGCAGATAGCGATCGTGTAATCGCAGTGCCGGTGGATAACGAAGAGCTTCCGCGGGACGTCGTTCGTGCTGGACGACGAAAGTTACTTTCCGCTCTCGAAGACCCACATTCCAGGAAATGACAGCTACTATTCCAGCGACAAGTCGGCCACACTTCCCGAAGAAAAATATAAATTTAAGCATAAATTTGAAAAAAAAAAAAGTTATGCTGTACATCGCCATATCGGACAGAGGGATTTTAAAGCCTTGGTTCAAGCCGAGCGGTCTGGCCATCAATCAACAAGTGTACCAGTAGGAGTGTCTTGAGAAAATTCTTCTGCCGTTCCTAAAAGAGCATCATGCGGATGGGAAGCATGTCTTCTGGCCGGACAAGGCGTCTTCCCATTACGCCAAGAAGACGCTGGAGTATCTTGAGCAGAAAAAGATACCGTACGTGCCGAAAGAAAGGAACCCGATCAACTTGCCCCAGTGCCGTCCCATTGAGGATTTTTCGGCTCCCTCAGTCAGTGCCCCAGTGTACAAAAATAATTGGCGGGTCAAGGATACGTAGGATAGTTGACCACCTAGATCCGGTATCGTATCCGGAAGATGGACGGCAGTGCCGTCCAGCGCTCTTATGAGAGCATCGCGTCGCGACTAAGTTGCGTCGTACGGCTGATCAGGCCCCTTCTCCAATATTCATTGGCGATTTTTTTAAGAATAAATATCATGTTTTTAATAAAAAACACTAAATTCGTTGAATTTTTTTTTTGTTTTTAGCTAAATGACTGAAAAAATACCATTTTTTGTTGAACACTCGTTAGAATGTAGCATATGGTATTGGTTTTCAAATGATCGTAGAAAATGTCAGTTGCAACAAGCAAAACTTCCAACTACATACAACAAACTACCACAGTTTCACAAAGTATATTAGGATAAACTGTTTCCGCCGATTGAATTATGTAGCTAATAATCCCAGTCGTAAATTAGTCACTTTCTCAATTAACATTCTTCTTGCAACGTTAAAGCAATACTGGCCACACCATCAAGATGTACAACTTTATCATCGGCAGCATCCTTTCGCCCGGTGGACCTCCCGAGAGTATTGTAGAGCAGTTGTTATGGAAATTAATAATAAATCAATTAAGAGTTAATGACTTAGCGGATTTTATTGAATAATAATTATTCTTCCATCACTGGCCGTTCGGGGAGGGTACAAAACATCCATTAATCGTATAAAGCTGCAACGCTAGTCTTCACCAGAGCTCACTTGAAAGATGAATGAATAGGGAGAAAAACAAGAAAATCAAACCTTTACATCAATCTAGTCATCGTCCACCGATAAAAACCGTTTATAAAGCGCACCGATAGATAAATCAATCCCGCGTGGTTCTTGTACAGGGCTCAAGACGACAACTCCGAGATAAATGCTTCCAGTCAGTTGCCGGAGCAAGCCTACCCAAGCGGTCCCAGTATTTCACAGCTTGGCGCTAATGGAATGTATCAAGTGCAATAAAAATTGTCCGATCTAGACCACCCTAGGTTCCTGATCTCGAAATGTTTAACATACATTTTCCACAGGTTTTGCTGGACAACGTGTCTCCAAGATATGGCACACGGCCACCCTGCGGTACAATCGCCGAGATAAGCAGTGAAACAACATTTCGATAGGGACAAGCTACCTCCCAATGTGGGTCCGAGGTTCTTATCCTCTGATTGGTTGGGAAGGGAAAACCGGTCGGCGCGGGTCTCGTGCAGCTGGCATTAACTCCATTTCAGCTGATAAAGTTGTACTGCGGGTAACTCATCAAATTTTGATGTATTCTCCGAGACCATGATGGATGAGGCTGATGAATAAATTTGGCTCCGGGACTAATGATTTCATATTTGTTTGTTTCAAAAAGAAAAGCGCAGCGGGATGCGGGGGAACACAAACTGGTCACGTCTTACATTCCCACTAACCTCGAGACTTTCATTCTCGGCCAACCAGTTTGGCGCACCATTACCCACTGGTAGGTATCTATAATTTATCCATCATGGGCGGTTCGGTTTTCAAATGTTACATAAAATAGAGTTCGATGTTTTATTACTTCCTAGTCGGCGAGAACCTGCGCGAAATCGCCATAAATAAACAAGACCCACTTCACGACTTGTTGTACACACAGTGAGTCCTCCGACAGCGGTGTGTAGAGAGTGTGGAAAAGTTCTGCCTAGAGGTTCGTCTGCGGATCGGAATCAACCTCCTCAAGTAAAGTTGCATCTATGTATATGGTAACGATTCTTTATTACAAGCCCTCCGCACACCCCACAGCTACGCGGTCAGTTCTATGCACAAAGCTGATCCATTCATTACAGCGAATTTTCACGTCCCTTTACATGCTGATAGTATTCTTTCCGCCAAACCTAAACAAAGATGAATTATTTGCTTTGAGAAACATTTAAACGATTTCCGAATGCCCCGCGGGAGAAAACTATGCTCCAGTTATGGTTCGACCGAGCGGTGACCAACCCGCTAACCAACGGCAGGTATGGCAACCTTCAATAAAGTTACGCCAAGTTACCGTCAGACATCATGACCACCTCCAGCGGCGGTTGAAATTGCTCGTTAAAACAAAGTATCGCTGTTTTTGTTCAGAAATATAAATTATAATAAATAGATCCACAAACTCCGGCGGGAAACCACGTCTCCATGGCCGTAAACGCACGGATACACCCTGGGTCTGAGTTGAATGGAGCCGCCCTTGCTTCCTGCATGCCGGCCGGTCGGAAACCTGAGCGCAGCTGTTGAAGTGTTGTCCGAGGTCGTGCTGAGAAAAATGAAAATGTACGCAAATATTATGCTTGTAAATGGCTAATTTCGAATGAGTTAGACCAAAATCATGATCTGGATGTTGGTTGTTTTATTTGCACTTTTTGTACTCTACTATAATAGCAGATGAAAGTGGATTGTTATGGCCTTTGAATACTTTATAATTTGATACAGGGGTATGCAGATGCTACTTGAGTGTTGTGTTATTTATCACGATGTATCATGTAATAAGTGACAAAGAAACGCCAATTGATTTTGCTGTTTAAGTTTAGTGGATTAGACCGGTTGCTTATCCAAATGTGTATCCCAAAATGGACAATGAATTTCACATCCTGCTGTAATAAACATGATAGACTGTTAATTAAGTCACAGTTCCTCAAATATTGAACATTTAATTTTGTAGCGAATTTGTTAAATTTTTATGTATTTTTTGACACAATGAAAAATTGTTTTACTGGTGGAGGAAAGCAGGTCCGTCTTAAGACAACTCGGGACCTTTATAATTGAACGGATATAAACTGCTGTGGAGTAGGATGATCAAAGACTACCCTGCGCTTTTTCAAATATTTGCTTCTCGGTATTAATTTATTTATTCATTCTATTCGATCTTCGGCAGATACCGTACAGATTGAGTGTAAATGACTTATTGTTATAGTGTTAAAAGTTTATAATTGCTGAAATATAACTAGATTTAGTAATTTGATAGTCAAATAGTTCGGAAGTTTCGTTAAATCGGCAACATCTATCTACCGGATTATTCTGGCCGTATGCTGTACGGTGCCTAGGAATTCATAAAAGCGGTCAATTTCTTATAACACGAGAAGGAAAAAACAAATTAATCTTCGAAAGAAGTCAGACCGGACTAAGTGACAAAATATTGATTTCGAGAAAAACGAGTTTAAAATTTGATTTGCAGCATTCTTTACATTATGATTGGAAATTAATTTTTGCTATAATTCTTGTTTAGTGTTACACATTTCAAATCTGGCAAAATTCGAATGTAGCTGAAGATATTCTTTATCCAGTGCTATCATTATCTCATTTTTTGATGTTTTGCGACTTAGTCCGGTCTGACTTAACACCGACCACATATATCATTATACGGTGGAAGACGGATAGGGTCGTTCCATGGCAATTTTCTTAAAGCAAACCGTACAAAGCTTCTTTGTACACGCTCCAATCGATAGCTTTGCATTGCGTTGTACGGCGCCCATACTTGTACAGCGTACTCCAAAATGCTCCGGACCAGAAGCAGTATATAGATTTCAGAGTATAGAAATCCTCGAAATCAGCAGCGTTTCGTTTCAAAAAAAACAATGCTGCAAAAGCTTTAGTCGTTGTCGCTGGATGTCGTCGGCAAAGCGAAGTTTTCTATCAAATAACACTCCTAGTTCACGGATAGATTCCAGGCTTTCGATGACACACGCTTGAGGATATATTCGCAGCGCCTTAGAGTTGTCGAGTGCCCGAAACTTATCAACGTTGATCTGCATTCCATTCAGCGAGCACCACTCTTCAATATTGACTATATCCTCTTGGAGCACAACTGAATCGAGTCCCGAAGCAATTGAGCGAAAGATTTTCAGATCATCAGCATAGACCAGTTTTTCAGACTTGATGCGGATGCAGAGATCGTTGTTGAATAATATAAAGATAAGTGGCCCTAGGTGACTTCCTTGAGGGACGTTTTAAATACGCTTGAGCATGTGGTGCCGAATCTAACAAAGGCGGATCGTTCAGAAAGGTAAGATTGTAGCCATTTGGTTACCCACGGAGGAAATCCAAGTCATCGCGTAGCCACGTTTCGGTGAGAACGATAATACAGTAAGATTCCGTTTTTGGCATGCTCCATCTTTGGCAACAAAAAAGTTCCGTTTTTGGCAACAAATGGGTTCCAGTTTTGGCAACATTAATTTTGTTCATAGTAAATCTTTTGAAAAATGCTCAATAATCATTTTGTTGTAATAATGGATATCGCTTTTGACTTTATTTCCAAACATAGGAGTCATATTCACTATATTTTATGGAGGCAGGCATAGCGAATAAAGTTAAATTTGTTGATTTTTTCTATTATTTCATTCCATTTTACATATTCTTATATAATTAATGTTCTTGTGACATTTGTGATGTCACAAATTGAAAATAAAAGCTTTTAAGGTAAGGTTTTATTTTTTGGCACGGTTCCAGTTTTGGCAACTAAAAAAAAAGATTGTTGCCAAAAACGGAATCCTACTGTATCGTAATCGCAGGAGGTAAGGGCAAGGAAGAAAGTCTGAGTTTTTGTTCTCATTCCACGGACGTTCTGGTAGTAGACGGACAGGAAATCTTCAGAGGTCAAGTGTGTGGTATGAATGGATCGATGAGAATCGGAGCTTACTTGGACGTTAGCGGCGTCTCCACAGCGATCAGTGGTGGAATTGGGGTGTGCGGAGGTCTCCAAAAATGCTGACCGGCTCATCCTGTATCCTCAAATTCGCGAAACCGAATACCTATTGGCCATATATCCGCTGACATAGCTTTTGCCTTAAGACTAACTGGCATGTTCACCTTAAAGGATACAAAGCTCAGTGTGCCCACTTCTCTGCCTCAAGGAACCAGCTTGTCTACCTTCACTTCCTCAGAATCCAGTCTCGCACGCACCATTTGCAGTATGGTGTCATCAGGTACATGCAGGTCAATTCCGGAAAGATATATTGTAGAGCTCTTCGAGAGATACTTCGTTCGTTCTAAACAGTTCCAAACGAATAATAATATACAGAAATCTGTAGCGAACCTATATTTAAAACGTTAATTTTAGTAATTGATTGGTACATTATATTATTGACGGCTCTGACTGAGATGATCTGGGAATTTTTACTATTTCCAAGCCGTATTCGAACGATTTTTAGAAACACCGTTTGCTCGTTGTTAATGCTACCCATTAATAACCAGCAAACGGTGTTTCCAAAAATCGTTCGAATATGGCTTGGAAATAGTAAAAATTCCCAGATCATCTCAGTCAGAGCCGTCAATATATACTCCAAAGTTTATTATGTACAGCATCGCTAAACATATTTTCGACAAAATGGCGAAGAATTGATTTATTCTATTCAGTGCAAAAAATAGTTTTTTTTATTAACAGATTAAGGCCGAAGTGGCCTGTGCCGTATACAAAAGATTCCTTCATTCCACTCGGTCCATGGCCGCGCGTCGCCAGCCACGCAGTCTGCGAAGGGTCCGCAAATCGTCTTCCACCTGGTCGATCCATCGTGCTCGCTGCGCGCCACGTCTTCTTGTACCGGTCGGATTGCAATTGAGAACCGTTTTCACCGGGCTATTGTCCGCCATTCTGGATACGTGCCCGGCCCACCGTAGTCGTCCGATTTTCGCGGTATGACAGATGGGCGGCTCCCCCAACAGCTGATGCAACTCATGGTTCATTCGCCGTCTCCATGTGCCGTCTTCCATCTGCACTCCACCGTAGATGGTACGCAGTACTTTCCGTTCGAAGACTCCAAGTGCGCGTTGGTCCTCCACGAGCATGGTCCAGGTCTCGTGCCCGTAGAGAACTATCGGTCTAATCAGCGTCTTGTAGATGGTCAACTTCGTACGACGGCGACCTCTGTTCGACCGAAGTGTCTTGCGGAGGCCAAAGTAAGCACGATTTCCTGCCACGATGCGTCTACGAATCTCTCTGCTGGTATCATTGTCGGCGGTCACCAGTGAGCCCAAGTACACGAACTCTTCTCTTCTCGTGAACCTCTTCCTATCATGTACTTTGTCTTCGACGTGTTGATGGCAAGTCCGACGCGCTTGGCTTCTCTTTTCAGTCTGATGTAGGCTTTCTCCATCTTCTCAAAGTTTCGTGCAATAATATCAACGTCATCGGCGAAGCCAAGTAGCTGAACGAACTTTGTGAAAATCGTACCACTCGTGTCGATCCCTACTCTTCTTATTACACCTTCCAGCGCGATGTTGAATAACAGATACGAGAGACCATCACCTTGCCGTAACCCTCTGCGTGATTCGAAGAGACTCGAGAGCGTACCTGAGACACGTACTACGCACATCACCCGATACATCGTCGCCTTCACTAATCGCGTCAGTTTGTCCGGGAATCCGTACTCGTGCATAATCTGCCATAGCTGATCTCGATCGATAGTGTCGTATGCGGCTTTGAAGTCGATGAACAAATGATGTGTGGGCACATTGTACTCGCGGCATTTCTGCAGTACTTGACGAAGAGCGCACACCTGGTCCGTGGTAGATCGTTCGCTCATGAAACCCGCCTGGTACTGCCCCACGAACTCTCTTGCAATTGGTGATAGTCGACGGCATAGTATTTGGGAGAGTACCTTGTAGGCGGCGTTCAGCAGGGTGATTGCTCGGTAATTACAGCAATCCAGCTGGTCGCCCTTTGTGTAGATAGGACACACGACACCTTCCATCCACTCCTCCGGTAAAATCTTCTCCTCCCAAATCTTGGTAATCACCCAGTATTGTGATCAAAATATAAGGTGAAATACGACGATTTCTAATGTCCATTACTAGGCGTCTTTGAAAATGTTCAAGCACCGTCGAAAACGCAAGATGATTTGAGTAGATCCTAAACAGTTATTAGCATTTTTGAACGATCTGACCGATAGTGGCAAAGGACATAACACGCTATATGCGATGGTTGGAGTTCGAACTCAGGTGTGCTGCGTACAATATAATTGAATTACAAACTACACGATGCTCTCCCTGTATAATCTGGCTATCATAGCTGGAGGTTGAAGAGTGCCTGCATCAAACAGAAAGATTGGTATAGTAGTACGGGGAGAAATGGTGGAGTAGGACGACGTTTACAGATGGTCGAATATTGCAACCTTTGATCGATCGCTATTATGTTCCAAATAGAGTTTTAGGCACCGACACTAAAGCTGTTCTCCAACAAATTTTCAAGTGTTTTTTTCCGACGATCGCCTTACACCACAATAACTTTACCGCGGCCGCGAATATCACTTCTTTAGGACACTTCATCAACCGAATTTACGTCGATGATCTGACAGCAAACCCATACAAACTTTGACCGCAATGCGCAAACCCGGGAAGCAATCAACTGCTACCAAATTTTGCACATGCAAAGGAAGAAAACGCTTCAAAGGATTCAGAATAAAATTCTGAAAATGATTTTGAAGCGTCCTCCCTGGTTTAGCACAAATGAGTTGCACAGACTCGCAAACATAGAAACATTAGAAATTATGACGAACAGTATCATAAGCAACTTCCGACAAAAATCATTGCAATCTTCAATTGCAACGATTAGCTCTCTTTATAGTTTATAAGTTAGTTTATAAGATTTGTTTAGCTCCTTATTCACAAGACAAGTAGGTTTAAAACATCCTACTGAAAAAATACTTAACTGCGAAAGCATATTATATCTTAATAATAATTAACTGAATCATGTAAACAATAGGGATGAAAAGTCACCACTTGTGGCTGAACACCCAATATACTAAATTAGAAATGTAATGCAAACAAAACAATATAATCAAGTAGAAAATAATATATATAAAAAAATTTAAGTTTTCCCATACAAGCGCGAGCCACTCTAACGGGCATGCCGCAGACTTAGGTAATTCGCAAACAATAAAAAAATTTCAATTAGGGTTTTTTTACTCATTTGAAATTAAAATTGATATTTTTCACAAAAAACCGCCATTGTATGAGTAAAAGACCCCCTTAATTGAAAAATTATCTTGAAAACTCAATGTAGGGATTAGGTTTTTTTACATAGAATGTGTATGCAAAGTTTAAAGTAAATCGGTTAAGTAGTTTTTGAATGGTAGTTAACATTGCAAATCGTATTTTTTCCAGAGGCGTCACCGAGTCGCTTGTCGATATTTTTGCCTAGAAATATTACAAAATGTAATTGAAATTATACATTATCTCGTACAAAAGTTTCGATCAATTCGTGCCACCCAAATGTCTAAAAAATTCGCAATCGTTTTTTTTTTGCGCTGAAGCCATTACCCCTCCCTTAACTTGGCGTGCAAGTAGCTCGGATTATCACGACGTGTGAGAAAAAATTTACTCCTTTGCTCCTATTGTTTCGATGCCATTTTTATAACTGAAGAGCAGATGTCAAAATTAAACAGTAGGCATGATGTAGTACACATATTGAGATATTTTTTTATTTCGATTATAGAGGTTTTAACCTTAAGGTCATTCGCCTCTCCGGGTTAGAAAAATCTCTTATGAAAAAATTCTAACCCTATGTGCGGGGTCGGGACTGGAACCCAGGTGCGCTACGTACAAAGCAATCGATTTACCAACTACGCTACGCCCACCCCCATATTGGGATATGTGAGGTTTACAATACGCACACAGAGATCTCGCATTATTAGGGGAGAGTGAGGACACTTGATGCTTGGGGATATTTGATTGAGATCTTTTCACAAATTTTATGAACGGTTTTATGAGATCGTCGAACTAATTATTTATGAATATTTTCAAGTACGATTACTTTCTAAGGGTTTTTGCCTAGAAAAACACGTTTTTCGAATAAAAAGTTTCACTATATATACAAAAAAAATAATATTTGTTCTTTTCATTCAACAGATATCTTTGATCCCTGTAACACTGGGTATTCTTGATCCCTATCATTAGTTCTCTCAAACACTTTCGAAATGTATATAAAAAGTAGAACATCATTTTCATAATGTACCTGGCACTATTAATTGATCTTAAATGATTTTTCCACGAACAAATGATGGTATAAGTTATTGAAGGTTGAAGTGCCAATTAAACAGCATTGATTTACCGCAAATATTTGTCTTGATCTTCTACTGTGGTTAAAGTTTGTCGTGCATCTAAAAAGCTAGTCTTATTAATTAATTTGTCAGGGTAGGTGGTTAGCTGAACTTTCGTATCTATAGGTCATAGTGTGCTTTGTTTCTTTAGCCGTAGTAGGCGGGGAATCAAGTTACCACACGTTTTTACAAAAACCTCGATCTGGCATGATTTTCAAAACTGTTCCCATTACTGACAGGACATAGTATTCGGATTTACACATTATTCATAGCTCTTACAATTCGAATTGACTACAAGATGGCGAATTTTGCAATTGAAATTTTTATTTCATTGAAAAGCTATCAGAAAAAAACAAAAGTGGGATCAAGCCTACCCACTCTCCCCTATACTACCACCCTCCCCTCAATACCAGAAGCGATTTATTTGCCTCCCGATTCGCCGTGTAAAAGTTTTGTTTGCCTCCCAATTCTAACGTCAAAATGGCACAATACCAACCCAGCTGTATAAGTCTATAGGGGCCGGTCAGTTCGTCGAAAGTCGTTTCGCCGTACGGAATATTTCGCCGAATGGGTCATTTCACCAAATGAATGATCGTAGCAATCCTCATAGCAATTTATAATAGTATCCTCAAAATACTTATTATTATTATTTTATCAAGTGTTATCATTAGGGTAAAAGGCATTGAAATTATTGTAAATGGAAGAAAAAATGCCAATTGATAAAACTTGCATGAACCAGTTTATATTGCCACGTTACTCCGAATGAAATAGCAAATAGAAATTACGAAAATCGTGACAAGAGTTCTAAAATCATTAATATCAGAAAAATATAAAAAAATTCGCAACATTGTTAAGAAAAATTTAGACAATTAAATTTTTGAAATCGGTCGAAGTCTTTTTCGGCAATCATAGTCTACACCACGACGTTTTTGGAAAAAAACATGATTTCCAGATAATCAAGTGTAAACCACGCCCCCGTACTACGGCTCCTAATATTAAATACTTCATGTCTTCCAGACCCTTGCTTACACTAGTTTACAAGAAAAATGAAGCTTCAAGAAAAAGTATTTTTTAGGCCAATTTTGGGTCGCTGAACACGAAAACAATATTCATTTTTTTGTTCAAAGAAGCGATTTTGTGCTTTTCTCAAAAAATTCGTTTTTGAGCACTTTTTGTAGTTTTTAGTCAATATTTCGTGTCAAAATTAGGGAGGGTGTAGCACTGGTCTCATAGGCCAGTCGTCAAATATTCGAGTCCCTATTGGGAAGGAGTCTCAGTGGGATCATAGTACCAGCCACGTAATGTTCTGTGAACTGAGAATCTGCTGCGAAGCCAGTTGAAGCAGAAACCGAAAATTCCTTTAATTCGTTAAATATGTACTCACCACAGACAAAACAAAACTTTGCCAACGAATATTTCCACATTTTAAAAAGAGCACTTAGTTATACAATGAAATATCCAAAACCATTCCAATGCCGCAGGATGGATAGATGCAAGCTCAAGAAGACAGTACTCAATACATTCAAAAACTATCAAGTATAGAAGATTATTTCAGCCGAAAGTTACAAGTTACAATTTTTGCTCAGCGCTTCATACCATCTACACTGTTCATCCGATTTTTGTGACCATTGGCTTAAAATTTATGCATTAGATTCTAAAAGAATTTTCTTCTGCCCTTGATTTATTATAAAAAAATTACTAGAAATATGCATTTTATTTAAATAAAAAAGTCGAACATATTATACATTTTCGGAAAGGGCACATCAATACCTTTCGAACTGTTTCGATCGGATCTTATTTGAACGAGATATTGACAAATAACTAAAATAGTGCCCAAAAACACCTTTTTCAAAGAAATCTTGCAAAAGCTTCTTAAAAAAAATTGACTTGGTTTTCGTATTCAGCGATCCAAAATAACTTAGAAAACACCTTTCTTCTTAGCTTATCGCGATTACATCAAAATTGCTAAAATCTGCCACATTAGATTCTGCAAATATGAAAAATTATTTTTTCTGTAATAAAAAATAAAACAAAAACAAAACAGAGGAAGCAAAAGAAAAACGTTTTATTTTTTTCAAACTTGAACTTCTTTGAAAGAGAAATAGAGTATTATTTTCGTGTTCAGCGACCCAAAATTAATCTAGAAAACATTTTTTCTCGTAACTTCATTTTTCTTGTAAACTAGTGTAATAGTATTTCAGACCAAAAGAGATATGTGAAAAACGGAGCAATATTCACTCGGTGCTTAATAACATCCAGTTTTTATCGGATTTTCATGATATTAGGCTTAAAATTTACGTGAGAAGTTTGTCTGTCACCTAAGATTTTGAAAGATTTTTTTTTGCCGAATTATTTTTTTACGAAAAATCAATTAAAAATGAGTAATTTTACCAAGCTTTACTTTTCTGACTTTGGTTGCTCTTAACCCTAAATTGTTGATATTTTGTTCTAGCATGTTATACGTTTTTGGAATGGGCACATAGATACCTTTCGAAAGGTAGGTCGTTTGTGTTAATCGGAAGATTTGTTCCTGATATATTGACCAATAACTGCAAAAAGTGCACGTTTTTCAAAAAATCACACAAACGGTTCTTTGAAAAAGAAAATAAATATGATTTTCGTGCTCAGCGACCCAAAATTGACTAAGAAAACACCTTTTTTCTTAGCTTCATGCAATCACCCCAAAATTAGTAAACTAGTGTTATTGAATGTATTTAAAACCTAAAAAAATCGGAAAATAGTTTTACCAGACACACTTTGTTGGGATTACGGTGTACGTATTGTAAAGATTTAAAGGGTCTGGCCATAGACGTCTACTCGTTCATTGTGAACAGAAAACCGGCTGGAATTTTCTCCTGGATCAAAGAATATTCTCAATACTCCCTTGTTACTAGTTGTACATCCATAATTGGTCGGTGTTAAGTCAGACCGGACCAAGTCGCAAAACATCAAAAAATGAGTTAATGATAGCACTGGATAAAGAATTTCTTCATCTACATTCCAGTTTTACCAGATTTGAAATATGAAACAATAAACAAGAATTATGGTAAAAATTATTTTTCAATTATAATGTAAAGGATGCTGCGATTCAAACTTTAAACGCGTTTTTCTCGAAATCAATGCACTGTCACTTAGTCCGGTCTGACCTAACACCGACCAATTCTTCTATGAAAAAATCATTCCCCCGAGTACATAGAAGGAAAAAAGCTAGGAAGGTGTACTCGATGCTCACTACCAGCTGCGCATCTGCTGAGATCAATTTCAAGTAATCTGCATGCTCTGAAAGGAGGCGGTACACTGCTTCGTTGCCTAGTCGAGAATAATTTATCCAGTCGGAGTAACTGGTACCCTCCCATGACGTATAGCTCCCGCTGTTTATTCATTCACTATTGATGCAGTTGATTCGCATTTGCGAAAGTAATGATTCAATATTTGCCCGCCGGTTGTAAGGTGTAAAAAGTAAATAAATCATGCGGAGCAATGATTTGCATTTTAATGCTTAATGCACTAGCGTGAAAGATTTGCTCTTTGAACTGTCAATGATGAAACGAGGCCTTTGTAAATATTTTACTGAGCTAGAAATCGATGTTAGGTATATAGGAATTTCTAAGGTATAATTAAGTAATCCAAACAACGAATATTTAAATTGAATTGTTACCCGCGCTCGACTGCAAGTTAGCCCACTGGAGACGAATTTTCCCATGTTTCTCGTACTCACTCGAACAAGCCGCCATCTGCCTTGTTTTTTTGTCATTTTATATTTTCGGTGACTGACCACAATCCGGATCGTCGCTTCACCGCTCGTAATTAATTTGAATATGCAAATAAGTCTGCAAACATCGCCCGACAAACGGTACCATCAATCAAGCAGCCAGCGTTGCAACTTTTCGCCTCATTGCAGTCTCATCTTGACTATAGTTGACAGCGGCCCATGCAGCAGCGAGCAAACGTAAATCAAAATGACTACTTCGTGAGCGATTGGAGAGCCCTGGGCTACAAATATCGACCTGTGAAGCATCCCCCCGGGGGGAACGGCCGATTGCTGAACTACACGATGGGTCCACTTGGAACGAATTATGGTCAAAATATTTCTCAAATTCCAGCAAAATGATTGAATTTAAGTTCGTTTATCAGTTTCGTATTTTTTTATAATTTTCAAGATCCACGCTGCAAGCAAAATATTGTGTATTATTTGTGAAATCAACTACAGCATTTCTTAAAATACCACCATCGTGATGATAGATAAACCCGTTCATCGTAGTGGTTTGTACTTAAGTATGGGGTCTAGACTGATCATCCTCGGCATGCCCAGGCCGCAAACATAAATTCATTTACCGTAGGTCGGGATCCACGATCGCTATCGGTTCCAAAACAAACGGTTCTCCTTTTCAAAAACATGTGTTCCATCGAAAGTAATAAATGTCCCCTTCCATCGGAACATCGGTTTCAAATGCTATACTTTTGATTTATTAGCCTCAGTCAAGGTGGACCTAAATCATGTTTGCAATCTAACCTGAGACTGCGTGATGTAACGGTGTTTGCATTGCAGGCTCAACCATTCATTGAGTGGCACAGTCTGGGTTCCCATGGAACACCCACCGCCGCCGTTCACTGCACACAGAGCAGACAAGGTACGTTACCTGAAATGCCGCCTAATGGTATAGGTGTCACTGTCGGTGGGAGCAATAAAAGTGAAACTCATTGGCAGGAGAAAAACGAAGTCTGCTTGGTTCAGGGTATCGGTATCAGCATGTGGTTTGAGGTTAGCTGAGGCGCATGTTTCAAATTAAACAAAAATGCGTTTGAAATTTATTCGAAAACGATAATCGATCGAACTCCTGTCGACTCTGCTCATTCATCACATTGTTGTGTATAGATGCTAAAATTAGAGTCAAAATATCAGATATTTGGCAGTATCAAATATACAGCACAATAATGGTTATATATCTGGTAAATCCAAAGCATCAGAAACTGCAGTCTTCTTGAAAATTCAGAGCCTCGTGAGTTTGAAAATTGATGTAACGGATAACCCCTATTCCCCTTTAAAAAAGTTACGTAGCATGACATGACCCCCTGCCCCCTGTCATCACACAACATCACAAAATACAAAACTCCCCCCTCCCCCATATAATGCTACGTCATTTATGGATGATCCCTTTCCAGAGAGGTCATGAGCCATCTGATCTTCGCCCTCGTCACACGGTTGGGGTTGGCGTCAGCTCATTTGTACAACTATTTAAATTGGTTCCTAGCTGCCTATGTCGAATTCTAAAGAATGATTTCGAGAACCGAGTCCTGAGCTATGAGACAAACACGTGACAAAAATCGGTTAGAACGCTTCAAAACGAGTTGTATCATGGACGGCGAAAGAGGTAAACATGTTGGCGATCAACAGGAATAGAAACTGAATGGATGGAGTGAAGTTGCAGATATCCCACCACACAACACAGATGCTATTGGTAAGCAAGCTGCAGCAAGCAGAAATCACAATCGGGGAGCACGTCATAGTCTCGAAACGTGCGTAGCTGGGCGTAATGATCGAAGACCGCCTGAACTTCAACACCCTTATCGACAAGGCCTACGAGAAAGCGGCCAATGCTATGAACGTTTTAGCCTGAATTATGCCGAACAACGCCTGACCAAGCAGAAGCAAGCGGCGTCTTCTGGCCAGCGTACCATCGCCGATACTAAATTACGAAGGTCCTATGGGGGTTGCGGCGCTAGAGACACAACGGAATGAAGTAAAGCTGAGTAGTACGTTCAGACTTATGGCCATGCGGGTCGCAAGAGCGTACAACACTATCCCATCAGAGGCAGTCTGTGTTATCGCTGAAATGATCCCTATCGGCATCATCCTAGTGGAAGATAACGAATGCTATAAGCGGAAGAGGATCAGGGGAATACGGAAAATTCTAACACGATGGCCAAATGGCAGCAAAAATGAGACTCGTCGGAAAAAAGAAGGTGGACTTGCAGACCGGTTTTCTCGACCTGTGTAAATAGGAGGCATGGTGAAGTAAGTTTCTATCTGACGCAGTTCCTGTCTGGTCATGGTTGTTTCAAACAGTACCTACATCGGTTCGGCAACGCGGTGTCCCATTTGTTCATAAACTGTCCAATGTTTGAAACGGGAGGACTGGATATCAACCCGGATAATGCCTACAGAATGACAAGAGACATAAACGCGTTAAACGCGGTCAACAGAGTGGTGATGCAGGTCATGGCTGCCTTACAGCGGAAATGGTTTCCCGACAACACTGATTAGTATGACGCTGGATGGCATAAAATCAAGCGATACAAAGATCTGATGTACAAAGGAACGGAACCACCATCACGATATCTCACATGCTTCTAGGCTTCGCGAACAACATCGACATCATTGGAGTTGATCACAGAGCAGTGGAAGAGGTATTTTTGCCTTTTAAAAGGAAAGCTGCTAAAATCGGACTGACCATAAACTCAACTCGACGATTTGGGACAATGTCTGTGTGTGTGTTTGTCTGTGTGTGAATGTAACGGACAAACTCTTATTCGTGTTTCTCAGCAATGGCTGAACCGATCTTATCCAAACCAATTGCAAATGAAAGGCCTCACAGACAGACAGAACGCTATCAATTTGTTTTTGATTCTGATGTTTAGTTCCTATGATATGAATGTTTGAATGTCCAAAAAAGGCACTTTTTGCAGTTTTTTGAAATAACTGACGAAATTGACAAAATAGATAAACACTTTATACATCTTCATACAGCTTTCACGAATACCTTTGGAACGAACTATAGTTTGTTGAAGTCGGACTATTAGCGAGGGAGATATTTAATATTAAATACGGATGACGGGTTCTTGCCGCTTCCCAATACCTAAAAATAGACCAAAAACATGAAATTGACTATTACCTCCAAAACGGCTAAGTTAAGGTCAATAGTATATTCGGAGAAGTTATTGCATTTAATATGCTCTTTCTTTTGACATTACGTTTTCACTAATTAATCCCCCTATAAGTGAGATATGTTCATTAATTTTCTTTTAAGTGATTATATTGAAGTCAACTCTTCTAGAAATTTATAGCTCTTTCTTTTGCGAACAACTTTACCGAAGACACCAAGTGTCTGTCTTGTATGCTTTAAAAGTTATAGCATGTTATTTATCGTTCAATATAGTATTGATCCGTTTTAATATACCAGCCGAATTTTACTTCGATGAAACGGAAAAGGATGATATCAGGACAAATTTTGTACTTCATTTTCTACCTACAATCACTTGGATTATGCACCAAACAATTTCAAGCTGTCTGATTGTGTCTTGATCACTTATCAATGTGCAATCTTTCATTAGCCGGCACCTTCTGACAGCTAATTTTCTAACTTATGACTCTTTGATCGACCTAAAATATATCTCGGAAAACGATAAACGAAATAAATAGCTTCAAGTTAGTTGAAACAAGGTCATTATAAACTCGTCCACAAGAAACTTCTTCGAATACTGTCTACTTGAGGATTATTTTTGAAAATATATTTTTTCTATTGCATCGAACTACACCAACTAAACCATTTTTGGTAGCTTGTTAAAAGAATAACTTCGCGGTTTCTTTCAAAACTTTGCGAACCTTCTCCCATTCGTTCATTTGTTTGGGAAGTTTATGTTAAAAAGTGTCTTAAATTAATAGGTACAATTAAGGGGATGGATTACTTTGGGAGACACAAAAGAGGCTTGTTTTCGTGATTTTGGAAAAGCAACGTCCCAACTTTTTGAAAATTCATGTATCCTCGCTAAAATAAAATAAAAGTTTTTCTTGGAAAACTTCACAATATGGCGAAGTAAAGGAATATTTCCTGGCTGGAGAAGTGCAGGTGGTAGTTATGGTTGAAATCAATGAAAACATAAAATTTCCAATTTGCATAAGCATACCTTCTATTTAATTTTCTGAACCCGTTTTTTTCGCGTTCTTCTAGAAATTACATTTTTTTACATGAATTTTTGATACTAACGTGTCACACAAATGATTAAAATGTTTGTTAGAATTTTAGAAAATTTACATATACTATTGAGGGATTCCATGAGAAACCGGCCGACCGCAAAATATGACCATCGTCGATTCGAACGAAACTTTGCAGGTGTGTTCGCTGTATGAATCTCCATGATATTCTCTGGCAATTGGAATATTTTGATACAAGAGTAATTTTTTAAAAGGGCGTAAACGTTTCTGCGTGCATGAATTTCAATTTTTTTTGTTCGATTACTGTATTTTATACAGCAAAACTATCTGAGAACGAGTTACAGGGAATGAATACTTCTGTCTAAACAAAAATTTATGATAAAAATTTAAATTGCAAAAAACCCATTTTTTTAAATTTTTTATATATTGTTACCAAAAACCTAAAGAAACATTTTGATTGTGATTGCATGATGGAGAAAAAATCGGTAAAAAGTTTTTCTAACAATAACTTCGTACATGTTACAGAATATAATTCTAAGCACCATTTAAAATCAAAATGCATTTAACAAAAATCTTGCAAAATGCGATAGTTTTCGAGATATTTGAAATTTTGCTCCTTCAAAAACAAATAATTCGTGTAATTATGCTCTTTTTAAAAGTTATTCGCGTTACTCCATCAAAAAATGTCAAAAATTTAATGTTTATCGTTTTAAAGACGTAAAAGCAACCTTTTTAGTATATTTGGATCATGGAGAAGCTTTCAATAAAAAAGTTTTCCTAACAACAACTTTTGACATTTTTTTTATAATTCTTACTATTTGCAGTCAAAAATACAATTTTCTTCTTGAATATGATATATTATTGTAAACCATTTGAAAGTTACATGAAAGAAACCAAAATATATTTCAACCATAGGGTCTGTTGATTAAACTATATAGCTGAATCATATGTTGGTTGTTTTCATGTAACTTTAAAATGTTTCACAATATCGCCTTGATGTCATAGAGAAAGTTGCAGGAAAGTTTACGGGCCTTTTGAAAAACCTATTATTGTTGATGGAGAAACGCGACTAACTTATGAAAAGGTCGTAATAAAACAAAATAATAGTGCTGTTAAAACAAAAGTTAAAATATCTCGAGAACTACTATATTTTAGAAGAAATTTGTTAAGAGCATTTCGATTTAAAATGGCGTTTAGAATCATATTCAAGAAAAATTGTATTTTTGACTGCAAATAGTAAGAATTATAAAAAAATATCAAAAATTGTTGTTAGGAAAACTTTTTTATTGAAAGCTTCTCCAGGATCCAAATACACTAAAAAGGTTGCTTTTGCGTCTTTAAAACGATAAACATTAAATTTTTGACATTTTTTGATGGGGTAACGCGAATAACTTTTAAAAAGAGCATAATTACACGAATTAATTGTTTTTGAAGGAGCAAAATTTCAAATATCTCGAAAACTATCGCATTTTGAAAGATTTTTGTTAAATGCATTTTGATTTTAAATGGTGCTTAGAATTATATTCTGTAATAGAATTACAATTTTGTATGTCTATTAGTATGAAATTTAAAAACATGCACGAAGTTATTGTTAGGAAAACATTTTTACCGATTTTTTCTCCATCATGCAATTACATTCAAAATGTTTCTTTTCTCTTTAGGTTTTTGGTAACAAAATATGAAAAATTTAAAAAATGGGTTTTTTCGCAATTTAAATTTTTATCATAAATTTTTATTTTTTTGAAAAATGACACAACATTTTTTTTCAGTGCATATTTTTTTCAGACAGAAGTATTCATTCCCTTTAACTTGTTCTCAGATAGTTTTGCTGTATAAAATACAGTAATCGAACAAAAAAATTTGAAATTCATGCACGTAGAAACGTTTACGCCCTTTTGAAAAGTTGCTCTTGAGTCAAAATAATCTTATAACCTGTGGAAAATATTTAGTCTTGCATGACGGTGAAACGTGTAAAGTTTCATTGGAATCTAAGATGGTCGGTCACGATTTTAAAGATTTTCGGACGGATCTTCGTGGAATTCCTCTATTGTGATATGTTCTTCGTTTTATCTATCGCTCTAAGTTAAAAAAACTCGATTTTTTCGATCTCGTATAGCAGGTCACCTCGTTAGGGGTTTATATATGTAGCGAATCGACAACGTTTAGAAAATTGCATTATTTTCTCTAAACAAGATTGCAAAATTTTATTAATCCTTTCATGCCCAACATTTTTCTTGGGCATACAGGGATCTAAAACTATTTTTCCTTGAAAATGGTGGGGTCAAGAAACACGAAAAACCTTTTTCCATAAAGATAGGTACTTCCATCGCAGTGCTAGAAGCTGCTCAAGTTTTATCTTCCAATGCTTCTTACAATTTTCCTAGAATATTTACAATAGTCCAATTACTTGGAAAATGTAGTCGAAGACGGTCTAAATTGATAGGTTTTATCAGTTTTCAATAATATTGCAAAATAACAAAGATATATCAAAATTTAATTTTTCATCGTCAACATAAACTATCCCTGGCAGCACTGCTTCATCGGAATACAATCAGGATAATTGTAATAGCTTCAGTTCTAGAGCTAATACTTTTGACTTTAGTGCTCAAATGAAAGGTCACATTTATTAGCCTTACTTGTTTTTAGGGGCAATTCTTGCCTAAACCAAAAGTTATAGATGCTTAAAAACGTTGTTATCCACAAACAACATGGGCATGAATGGGTTAAGGGGTTCTACTGGAAAAAGTCCACTGCTGGAAATCTATCTTCGGTAATTTTTGATCTAGAGCCAAAAACAAAAGTTTTTTCGATTCCTTAGAACGATACAAAGCGACAATATTTTGATTTTTTGCAAAATGGCAACGCTGAACATTTTGTAAAAATCGACACAAAATTGCTTATGCAAAAAATGAAATCCTATGTACGTCGCTGGAGAAAGCAATTTCGAAAACACTGTAAAAATTTCAGAACGATAAAAATATTTGTTTGAGTTATATTTTCGACCACCGCAAAAAAGGTGGTTTAGAGAAAAACACAAAGTTTTTAGTACACTCAGGGTATACAGAACAAGCGTTGCGGCAAAATTGAAAATTTTGATATTCATATGTTATTTCCACCTTCCATATTAGGAAATATTACTTTTAAGACCCTAATGCATATTTTAGGCAAATTAATAAAAATGAGATTTTTTTTTAAATTTCATGTTTTCAAGAGCTGCAATTTCAGTTCTTGTTCTCAGATCGCCATGAAAATTTGAATAAAAGCTATTAATGATATGTACTTCAAATATGCGTAATAATTTTTTTTAATTTTTTGAGCCAACACATATATAGTTCCTAAAAGGAAATTCAATTTTTCCATACATAATGCATTGAATGAAGAACATGCACATTTTATTCACAGAGCATTAGTATTAAGGGGTTATATACAAAGTTGTGGCGAAAAAGTGAGCTAAGTTTGTGATTTTTTTAAAGTACTTTATGCAATTTTTATTTGAAAAAGCGAAAGACAGTTCGTTGGTAGCAATGATAGAAAGATAGAAAAAAAACAAGTTGAATTGAAAAAAATATGCAAGGTTGTCGATGTTATGGTCCATTCCCCGAAACGTGTTTTTTGCAGAGGTTTGCGGTGAACGCTCTCCAAGCCGAACCACGCGACTGAAATCCAAAAACAAAAAAGATTATTGAAGAAAAATGTATTATGGTGTACTGGAATGGATCTTTTTCCCAATAAAAAAATTTTTTGCTTGCATAAAAAACATGTTGACCAAAAAATTGAGTTTTGTGGTGTTCAAAATTTTAAACAAAAAATCATTGCAAATAATCGATTTTTTTATGAAAAAGGAACCGGTTAACTACACGAGAAAATAAATGAAAACCATAAAAAAGTTTTTGAAAATCGGATAACTAGTTTTTGAGATATCACGTTCACCGCAACGGTTCTTTTCAAAAAACTCCATTCCGAGATAATTGCGTTTAAAGTTTGGTGTTAACTTCATTCGTGGAAGAACCACCGCACTAGATAAAATCTCGCACAAATATTTTCAAAAGTATGTAGGTACTATCAGAATATTCAATAAAAAAAATCGATTTTTTAAGTTTCAACTTTGTATATAACCCCTTAAGTGGATTGTCGGCCTATTTTAAAGGACATTTTTTCGTTTTACTTTTATTTTGATTTGACTTTCGACATTTCTCGCAAAGATGTTGTTCCATGCTAATTTGATTGATATAATATCGGAAGATGTTGATTTGAACGTTTTTCTGAGGTCTACCACTGTCCCATGTAGTATGTGTTATCAAAAACATCGCGAAACATTATGTTGTAAATGTTCTCAATCGTTATAATATCCGAAGAGAGTGATAAGTGTTATAAGAAATGTCTCATCACACTGTTAGGTGGATTAAACACGTTTTTATTTTTTTTTTATTTTTGCGTGGACAGGGGGGGAGGGTTACCGTCAAGCTACGTAATTACCAGGGGGTATTTAGAGGTTTGTGGCGAAATGCTACAATGGGGGAGGGGGGTGTGCTACGTCATTTATGGATGGTCCCTTAATATAGTCATCATCACTAGAAAGCAATATTGCTGGATATATAATTAAAATGATTAAAAAACCCCTTTAATTGTCACCATTTTACATCCATGCAAAAAATATTTAACAAATTTTGAAATACTCATAATTTTGCCATGTTATTCAAAAGGTTTTTAGGTATGTAAAAACCTGTTTTAATCCACCTAGCGGTGCAATTGTGCCTTTCTCATTTCTCTAAACTATGGCACGGAGGCTTTTTATGTTCAACATACTTGTGGAAATGTCCATTACATTCTTAGTACACTTTGCACTTATACACAATGGCATGCCAGCCTCGAACTTGATGAGCTACGTGTCGACGGTGAAACACTTGAAACAAAAAAATAGCATACTCCATTAGCCTAATCAGCATTAGATCAATGTTATCTGCTTGCTAACTCATTTTGTCATGCGGGGGTGGGTATGTGAGGAGGACGAAAGTCCCATGAACGAACGACTCCCCAGCTTAAATTGGTATGCTTTGTGATATAGTGGTGGTTTAAAGATGATGGGGTTGAAAGGGAGGGGTATGAGGGCTGGATGGGGTGGTGGTCTGAGGGATGATTTAAGGAGATTTTTAAAGGAGTGGAGTGAACAGTAGAGGGGGGGGGGGGTGTAACCCCTCTCCGTAAACCATCAACTACGCCCCTGTTAAAATCCAGAAACCTTATGCGAGTCGAAAAAAAAATTTGGCCGGGATTAGGTTGACGTTTTTCAGAGTGATTGCATAACCTTTCTATATGAGAAAGGCAAAAATGTGCCAAAATCCAAAAAAGTTAACCGTCGTAAAAAAAATTTTCGAGTTTGCATCAAATCTCGACGTTTCATGCACCTTGAACACATTTAGCATCAAAAATAAAAATTCTATTTTTAATTTTTCCTATAGTTTATATGAGAAGTTTCTGTGTGGCCGCACTCTGAAACCCGTAATTCCGGAACCAGAATTCCGATCGATCCAAAATTCAATAGCAGCCGATGGGAAGGTTGCACCTTTCATTTGAGACTAAGTTTGGGCAAATCGGTCCAGCCATCTCTGAGAAAAATGAGAGACATTATTTGACACATACGCACATACATACACACACACATACACACATACATACATACACACACATACAGACTTTTTCCGATCTCGACGAACTGAGTCGAATGGGATATGACACTCGGCCCTCCGGGCCGGGATTAGGTTGACGTTTTCCCGAGTGATTGCATAACCTTTCTATATGAGAAAGGCAAAAAATATAACGAAATGGAAAATCGAAAAAAAAAATTTGGTTATTGGCCAGGAATTTGTTCTAGTTACTCCTCTGTGCCGAGCGGCAAAAAACCTTGCGCCGCCATTGGAGTCACTCACTTATTTTGCATCCATGTTCAACTTCATTCGAGATCTGAATAATACTGGCGTCTTTACTAGGTTTTTCGAGGAACCTACTTCATGCTGTTCATGAATGCTCAAAAATATATAAATTTAATCTAAACTGATCATAATAGACCAGATAACGGTTTTGGTTAGTGAAATGAAAAATCTATTTTAAATCGACATTTAGGCCTTACTAGATATTTACAAATTCTCTCCGATCTCCACAACCTGCAACTAAAGCAAAATGAGAAATCTTTCAAGCGTTCTGATTGTTGGCGCTATTGGATTGCTATAAAGACCCATATCAAAATCGTCACCTAAGTAACAAGTATTGCTATCTACCAATATCAGTTATCCATTTCGTTTGTGTTGAGAGGTTTCTCTATGTGAAATGATGCCGACAAATGTGACATATTGGTTAGTTGGAACAACCTGCGTACAATTTTGCGGAGTTCATGTGACGACCATGATACTACACATAATCTTACCAACGAGTTAGTAGCAATTGTCTTAAGCTGTACAAACAACATTTACGGATCACGCAAAACACCACATTGTGTTCGTAAAATTTCTCAAAACTTTTTTCAAACCCACAAATTCGAAGTTCCGATACCTACAGATATACTGACAATGATTGCTCATACATAACTTATACAACCGCTATCATAGCACATGAAAGGTGCACAAATGGTTATGAAGAAATTCACACCTCACTGTAAGACAGCTGGCAGCTAACTTCACGCAACTCAGCACGCATTCCACCTTCTCAATAATAATTTAAATATTTGCGCGCAATCCACGCTTCACTTCAAGATCAATTTGAACGTGGAGAAAAAGCACGCGCGCGTGACAGTCATAAAAATCGAACCTCCCGTGTGCGGTAACAATGCACAACCAACAACGACGATCGGTAGTAGCCCCGTTCAAGCTAGCCGGCAGTGTAAGCCTAGCCAAAGAACTCCCGCAATCGTTGCTAGTGGCCATCGTTTTGCCCCCAGGGAGTTTGACTCCATGGGTCTAATTGTGCGTTGATTGAAAGTGAACTGACCTCGCAGCTGGAGGCGATCGCACCAAGGCTCTTCGTTTTCTGAGTTGGTTGGTGCGTGGCTGCTTTGGCCCTTGGCGAGTCAGCAATTACAAATTTATCACGAAATCTCCTGGCGTGAGTTCGGCTGGGACGCGGACTGGTCACACTAAAAAAAGGTGTGGAATTTACTCAGCCACTTGGTTGAATGTGCGGGGAAAATGCCAATCAATGGAAACTGGTATTCTTGATCGATCATTAGGTTCAGCAGGAATGCATCAGCTGCCTTGATTTGTTGCACATCCAGCGTTCAATAATTTTTCAACTAACTATAAATTTCAGAAAAAAAGTGCATGTACACTAACCTGGCTTTCATTATACGCTAGTATAGTTGTAAAAAATTCCAACAGACGCACAGCGAAATAATTGTACTACATCATTGGCAAAAACTTTTTGGCGCTTTTCTGGTTCTTGTATGTAACGAAGAATTGAATTTGAAAATGATTTTTTAAATGAGCTATATCGTGTAGTATACATTTTTACAAATTTTATACAAGGCAAGGAATAGGCAAATATTGCAGAAAAAGAATTTTCGGTCAAAATTGTGGCCCAGTAATCTGTTAATGAGACGCATACACAATGTCTATCAATTCGTACCATGCACGCAGTGTGATTCAAGAGTTTCACCATGAATAAATTGTAATTTGCGTAAATGTTATTAACGATATCATTAAAATTAATATCGTCAGCCCATCGAGGCTAGCAAGTTTTAGTGCCTTTATTGAATTTATTCATCGTGCAGTTTGCTGGATGCTTACGTTAGGAGTTGAAACATGTATAAATGTTGCAATCTACGCAGATTTTTTATACTATTTTTCTTAAATGATTGTCAAATATCATTTTTAATGAATTGATTTTAATTGTTGGGCGACACCGACATTTTGCAACATCATCTTTCTGCAAGCTATTACATCTAGCTTTCCTAGCTCTGGTGAAACCTATGTCGAGAATTGATTGGTTGAGAACACCCATAAGCACCCCGATGTGATACAATCTTGTTCAAACGACGATTACCGCATGGCTCCAGGGAAGGGAACTCATGCCTGACGTGATTCGTTACGCTCTCCGTAAGAATGCATACATTGACTGTGATCAAAGTGAGCCTCACGCTCAGAACCTTTCGCCATCAGATCGAACCATTGATGTAATCATTTACATTTCTCCATGGCGGCGCTTCTTATCGTCCGTGAATAATCGATTGGTATCCGGCAAAAAGCAATCCGCCAATTTGTCACGGTTTTAAATAAAGAGCAGAAACAAATAATGTTCTTCCCATATCGGGTTCACTTACCTTCACAGCCACCGGGATACTCTTCGGACAAGCCAAAGAATTCTTCCGCACACTGGTCACACTTAATACCTTGGGTACCCAACTTACACGCACACTGGCCACTAGATTTATCACAAATTCTACTTTCGGACCCATTCACGTGACACTCACACGTCGGACAGTCGAGGTCCAGATTTCCATAGCCATTCTGAAATCAGATAAACATTTGTTATTAGTCACAGTAGCATTTATGAACAGGGGAAGATCAAAATATCCGCTTACATCACACTCATTACACAACCGTCCACCATAGCGAGGCTTGCAGATACACTGCCCCGTGGTGACATCGCAGAGATTCTCTAGTGCACCAACAGACGAACAACTGCAAGGTTCACAACCCTCATCCGGAACTCCCCAGTAACCACTCTTGCAGCGTTCGCAACGCCATCCTTCAGTGTTACCCCTGAGAAACAAAATGGAACGGAAACATTATCTCGGCATTCGTTGAACTATAAAGAAAATTTCTTACAAACACTCAATGCACTCCCCGGTCCTCGCATTGCACGGTCCCCCGTGGCAAGGACAGGGGAGACACTTTTCACCCAGCTCCAATGGGTTCCCGTAGTAGCCGTCATCACAACTGCAATTAGAGATGGTTAAAATCAAGGGTTTGTTCTAAATTCAAAACAGCGGACATTTTTTAGGAAACGAAAACCAATTGGACACGAACATTTCACAATGATCACCTGTATGGCCTTCGGGGCATTGGGTGCAGACGTAATCCGACGCGTTGGTTAACCTGAAACAACAAATAGAGCGTGTTATTGTAGATTTTGAGAAAAGGTTCACTGTGATGTCCTAACCAAAAAATGTTACAATTATTCCTAGTGAACGATTTTGATATAGAAAACCAGGTCGGTCATGGATTAAATATATGATTATGTCAGGGCCGTCTTAAGACCATTCGGAGCCCTTGAGCAATATGGAACGAAGGGGACTCTATAATTGAACAGAATTCTTCGTACTTCATTGTCCGTATAGGGCTATTTTCGTAAACAATGCGCTCGGAGATGTATAACTGCCCTAATAATACAACGTCTATTATATACGTCATAAGATGCCATTCTTCATTGATAGATGGGCGAAAATTACTAGTTTAGAAATCTACCGCCGACTGAAGTTGAAAACATTACATACAGATAAAATACGGGAACAATTCATTTTTATCTATTTTTCTTGGTTCATACTATCTTCAGCTTTTTGGGGTTTCCCACTCTTAATCCTACCCTCGAAAATATTGCACCATAAGTCTTTTTCAGAACCACACAGAATAACTATATTTAGTTGAAGTTTAACGTGTAATGTTCATATTTTGTAAATGAAATAATGTGCAAATGTAAATTTAAATGTAAAGTTTGAGAAATTTGGTGAGTTTTCTTTCAATTGACGTAACCAGCTAGCACATTGCATGAATTCTAAATGATTCCATCGCAAACTTAGAAACAACTAAAGGCAGTGAATACCCCTGTATCGAGAGTTCCTGATGTTTACCGCCAGAAATAGATTTAAAATTGTTGGAAAAATACAAATAAACAATAATTCGAAATCGGTCAGAGTTTTTGACGTAGGACTACGTCTTTGTTTTCGATATGGGGGTGCACGTTGCAAATTCTACAAAAATGGTATGTAACGAAAAGTGGTCCAATTTTAAACGCATATAATTCAGCCATCTCACGATAAATTTTCTATTTTTTGCGCATATCGCCCCGAAATACTTCTAAGAATAGATTCCAATAAATAAACCCAAAGATTTTTTATATCATGGCATTAAAAATTTAAAAAACGAACAACCTAGTCAAAATATCGCGCATTTACACACAGAAGATAGCGCTTCCCTAGTCCAGCACGACAGATTTGTGTACCTACACACTTCGAAAAACTCTTGTAATTTTACGTCATCTTGCGCCGACATATGCCAGCAAACAAAATGACCGATTATTACGTTCATTCTTATTTTTACACGACACCAAATTATTCAAAAACGTAATTTTACATTAGGCCAACAGTAAAATTACATGCGACATGTAAATTTACAAGAACGCTATGGAATTACATTTGTTTATTAAAATTGAAGTAAAACTAATGCTCAATCCTAAAATAAAAATAACCTTACTGCAGTTCGTCACGCAGCTTCTTACCAACAAATCATCGACTCATTATCTATTTTCGTGAAAATGGAAGCGAACTAAGCGAATTTTCATCAAAATTCAGAATAGATCCACCATTTACTGGGTCGAAGCTTCGTGGAATTATGAGTCAAGAATATGCTGCAAAAACGAGTTGAACGATTTTCAAAATGACCTGACAGTGGTCGAAAGGGTAATCGAACTTCCTTTCTTTTTTGTGTAACTGAACATGTTTGATAAAAAAAACTCGACGTTTTCAGTGGATAAACCGCTGAACTTGCAATATAATTGCATTGTTATCTTAACACGCAAAATCACCTTGCGCAGCCGCGGACCTTGATAATTTTTTAGATAAATACAATTGAGTCATCATTAATATTCAGATTTTTTAGTGTGTAGCGCGCTACGCTTCTTTGAATGACGTCATCATCGACTATTTAAACGGACGGATTTCGCCAGACCAGCCCAGTTGCCTGTTGAGCGGCAGATGAAGCAGATCACTGCGTTGTGTGTTTTCACAGCCAGTGTAGCTCAGTTAGAAGTCCGTTACACTGCCTGTAGAGTTACGCTACCCAGTGAATGCGACTGAACTTGTCCATTCAAACACTTTGCTATCTTTTTTGTTGTGCTCGTTTCCAGCACACTTTTATGTATAATTATTCGTACACAAAATAGTTTGTACATGCGAGCTCCATTTGCAAACACGGTTAACATAGTGTCGTGGTATTAGTTGTCTCTTTCGCTCTACCCATCATCATCAGCGTGGATTCATTTTATTTTGTGCGCTTGGGTTTAATGTTTGAAGCGAATGTGTAGGTAGGTAGATCTAATTTGTTACTAATTGCACAACGAAAGTTATTTACGTTCGATCAATTCATTGATTCATTTCCCCTTCACGTGATTCATTTCCACTCAGCCTATAGTATTTTGATTCTACTAATAGGTACATACTACAAAGCCTATTTATAAATGAATACACTGCCACTAGAAAAACCGTTGCAAAAGCGCATCTTGTCCATATATAAAATTGTTTTCGATTCTTGTTTATTTATAGTTTCGATATTTGATTAAGACCACTGCATTCGCTATATTTGTATGCGTACTTTAGGAAAGTTACAATAATGGCAAAATATAACTAGAATGCTTGGTCTATACATGAAATGTGATTATATTGTCTAAAATTTGATTTTTCTTCACTGATCCGGGTTTTTTACCACACACAATCGAAAAGTGTTTACAAGCTAATCTTATGCTATAAAGATTTAGTTCCAGATATTAGTTCGGTCACAGTTTTCTGTCTTCTTTCTTCAGATCTTCTTGAATATGTTTAATCGGATTCGATCACCTACTACAAATGAAATGACCTGATAACCAAGAAGTTTTGGTTCAATATGTAATATTTGATGTTGATTGGTTGTGATTAAACCATACGTAAGAAATATGTTTTATTTATTATTGCTATAAATGTACTAAGAAAATAAATATTTTACATTAAGTAGTATAGTCCTACGCCTACAGCTTGTGCAACCCCATAGGGCTGCCACTTGTAGTTTTTTATCTGGTTAGCAATCTATAGTTGCGGTAAACGTCAGATTTTTTCACAACCGGGATTATGAACCAGGACAAGGAACTTGCCACAAAGCGCGCCTTAACAAACGTCGACTACCTCCTTTAAATAAGACTGTGGTTCTCCGATGTTCTGACGTAATTTGGTATCGCGGCGATATCAGTTGTATAATCACCAAACAAAATTTTGTGCAACAAGACTGCAATACGCCGAGAACCTAGCTCTTCAGATCCAGAAGGACAACTCTCGCAAAAAGACAGCAATACGCTAAACTGCCCGGAACTTAGTAAATCGAAAAATATTGGGCTACGAAGCAACAGCTAGAAATCCGATTTTGCCAAAAATGAAATGAAAATTTAATGAAAGTAGAAGATAGCTGGAAGAGAAATTACGGAAACTACTACTTAAAAGTTTATGAGAACCATTCAAAACTGTTTTTAAATATTACATATCACAAACTCGATCTTTTTCCTAGCTTGGATAAAGGATTTTTATTGACGTCTATGTTTAAACCCAGTGGCTTACAAAAGAGTTATTCTTAACATACTGAACGTGAGCAATACCACGTTCCTGATGTGATGAAACTGGATATAATGTTGCTTCAGAAAAGCCATATTTTGTCTTTCAATAAACATTCCACTTCGCGAACAGAAGGCTCTGAAATAAATCAATACTGTGTTGGCGCATCCCTTTCAGATGATTTAGAATCAGGATGATCCTTTTTCAAGTCTCTTGTTGCTTGCTGCAGGATAAGGAATTACCTTCTTTTTGGTTGGTCGAGTAGTATATGTCACCGTGACTCATGGTTTATCTTTGCGTTTGACATTAATCTGGTATAACCGAAACTCAAATCAGTAGCTCAAGAATATTCTACTTGTGATCAGTATATTAATCCAAGAATACTCATCGAAATATTTTTTGATGGAAGTAAAGATTAAGCCGCTCTCTTCTTTTGAAGCTTTCATGGCAGTAGTGCAGACAGTCAGTATGATTTTATGCGCCTATTTTCATCGCGGGGCCCCTGAAATCCCAGGGCCCCTGGCCTAGGCCCAGTATGCCCAAGCGTAAAGACAGTATTGGTTTATGTATAGAGCAAATTCTAAATTGGATGCAGTGATCTCAAATTTTACTGTAAAATTCGCTCATTTTTCATCGAAGTAACAGGAAGAAAAAAAATTATTTAGTTTTCTGTGGTTCATCGACAGACTACAAATTTTGTGCATTATTATAAAAAAATCAAATCAATTCGTTGAATAGTTTTTGAGTTATCGTGTTCACCCATTTTAAAAACGCGGTTTCGAGAAAAACGCTTAATAAGGGTGTCCCACATCAAATTGCATCACGGAAAACCCCTGTAGAAAATAACCCATTGGGTATATTTTCAAAAAAATGAGTAGAAGCAGTTTAGAGTGTATTGTGTACACTGTATGTTTATCGCTGTCAGTTTTTCGAAAATTGTTGCCGATAGATTAAAATCTGCGTATGTTACAGTAAGAACGCGAAAAGAAGTTCAGTGTGGCCACCAAGATTGCGGGATACTATTCTAGAAGTTCAATACTATTAATAAAGCGGATAAAACAGAACTCGATTTTTCTGTCCACTACTCCAGACGCCCTCCTTAAATAGAAATTGTGGGCGATATGTGATTCTCAAGCATAATAATTAAATATTATTTCAATCTAGCTTCCTGTATCCGTATAGATATTACACCTCGCCACAGTCTTTAAAATTATTTTCATAAAATGTGTGATTGGCGTACGTTGGCAGTAGCACATACAGAGCAAGCTGACGGTAGTTATCATGATGTAAAAAGATTCATCAATTATTTTTATTTCTGAAATTCGCTTCAAAGCAAGATAAACTTCTTCTTGCGTATCTCGTCAATGCAGAAGATATTTTATTCGTTGTCTAAAGAATTTCGAAACATTGTTTTTTATGCAAAATTCCCAAGTGGGAAAATTTTTTGGACAAGACCAATTTCTTTGTGCATGAGGGCACATGCCTTACATAAAGTATGGTTTTTTTATTTTAGTGTTTCGGATTCTCCTCGTCAGTAACTAGCACCATCTGGGTGTCCAGTTAGACTATGTATCTGAACTAGTACCCAAATTAGCACTAGTTAGACACTAAATTCCAAAAAGTCACACGTCTTGCGTGAACACTAAACCACTGGCTTATACCGAGTGATGTCTCGATAGTAAGCACAGAGGTTCTGTTTGCCGACGAGGAATATGTACCGAAACTGTCTTTTGGTATAAGTACCAAACGCCTGGAATTATGCAAAATTCCCAAGTGGGAAAATTTTGGACAAGACCAATTTCTTTGTGCATGAGGGCTAACTAGTGCTAATTTGGGTACTAGTTCAGATACATAGTCTAACTGGACACCCAGATGGTGCTAGTTACTGACGAGGAGAATCCGAAACACTAAAACAAAAAAAACCATACTTTATGTAAGGCATGTGCCCTCATGCACAAAGAAATTGGTCTTGTCCAAAATTTTCCCACTTGGGAATTTTGCATAATTCCAGGCGTTTGGTACTTATACCAAAAGACAGTTTCGGTACATATTCCTCGTCGGCAAACAGAACCTCTGTGCTTACTATCGAGACATCACTCGGTATAAGCCAGTGGTTTAGTGTTCACGCAAGACGTGTGACTTTTTGGAATTTAGTGTCTAACTAGTGCTAATTTGGGTACTAGTTCAGATACATAGTCTAACTGGACACCCAGATGGTGCTAGTTACTGACGAGGAGAATCCGAAACACTAAAACAAAAAAACCATATTGTTTTTTTTATATTAAGTAGTCGTCGAACTCAAAATGCCAGAGTATTGAGCCGAAAAAATAATGGTTAGTCTCAAGTGCTCTGAATCTTTTTAATAGACCTTCTGTCAGGTCTTCTGAAAAAATTGGCTACTTTGTGCCCAACTCGAAATCATTTAATATTTTATACGCCTCGTGGAACTGCCTACTGACGGATCACTGCTCTATTGTAACCCAGGTAACACGAGTTCTAGCTAATAAAGGTATACGCGTTATAGTGAATAACCTTGACGAGACAAACAAGATTGCTTCTTGAGAACGTTTTACGTAGGAATTTCGCGTATACATACCTTCAATGTTAGTGGAGATCGATGGTGTTGTCTTCGAATCGGGTCTAAAATGCGAAGACTTGTTGAAGTATGAGTTGAAGTTAGTTGTTGCAAAGACCCAACAACAACAACAACAGGTACAGATTTTGTATTCAACGAAAATTTCGAAGAATAAGTTTACAACTTATTCTCCATCAGACTCGCTTCGAGTGACTTTCGCCAGATCTTCTCTTCCTATCTATGTTTTCCTGGAAAGGATCTGTCCAACTGTTTGCCTGTTTGTACCGCGAGTAATGAACTGCATCAACTGCAAACAGTTGGGTCACACAGCCACCTATCGTATCAATAAGAAACAATGCGGAAAATGCAGGGGAGAGCATGAAAATGGCCCTTGCGTCAAATATACTGAAAAGTGTATGTACTGTAGGTGAACTCCGGGTCACCTTCTATCATGTTCTGTGTACAATAGAGTGCCCAGAAAAATGATGAATTTTTGAAAACGCAATCGGCCCACCCCTGAGTCGATTCCTAGTCCCACCAGGAGTACTTGCTCCAGATTTGAAGCAAATCGAACAAGTCTAGCTACCGGACCAACGTGCCTGAAGTTTGTATGGGATTTTTCGACAATTTACATGGAGAAAACCAACTAACTCGCATTTTCGCCGCTAGGTGTCACTGTATGCATTGTATTGACACTGTAAGTGAAAATAAGAAAGATCATTTAATTGCCTACAACTTTGTCGAAGACTGCTAGTGAATCCGGCTTTGCTAAAAGAAGTTATTAAACATTTAACGAAGTGATGTCTGAGTCAGTTTTGCATGGGGCCTAGCAGTGCATGGTTGTGTATCGGTACTCGATTCCCACCAACTATACATTTTTGTGAGATAATGGTTAGATTTAGCTGAATAGTATGTTCAGAAGAATTATAGTACAAAATACGAGTTATGTCTTGGTTGGAAAATTTTAGTTCCACCTGTGACCGCATAGAGGGCGCCAACATTAACTTTACATAGAATTGAGATAGAATATCGAGATGTTCGGAAGAATTATTTGAATATGCTTGTTCTACAACTTTGTGGAAAGCACCTAATCTCTATCTCTTTCCGTTAAAAAGTTAGTGTTGGCGCCCTCTATGCGGTGAAATGTGGAACTAAAATTTTCTAACCAAAACATGACTCGTATTACTTACTACAAATCTTCTGAACATACTATTGACCTAAACCTAACCATTATCTCACAAAAATGTTTAGTTCGTGTGAATCATGTACTGATACACAACCATGCACTGCTAGGCCCCATGCAAAACGGACTCAGACATCACTTCGTTAAAAGTTTCATAACTTCTTTTAACAAAGCCGAATTCACTAGAAGTCTTCGACAAAGTTGTTGGCAATTAAATGATCTTTCTTATTTTCACTTACAGTGTTAATACGATGCATACAGTGCCATCTAGCGGCGAAAATGCGAGTTAGTTGGTTTTCTCCATGTAAATTGTCGAAAAATCCCATATAAACTTCAGGCACGTTGGTCCGGTAGTTAGACTTGTCCGATTTGCTTCAAATTTGGAGCAAGTACTCCTGGTAGGACTATTAATCGACTCAGGCATGGGCCGATAGGGGTCATTTTTTGTACTGTCACTCTAGTGCAACTCGGCAACTCGGGTACGAAATTAAGCGCTACCTTAAGGACATGCTGAATAGAGCCACAAGGTGGCAGCTAAAATGGCTACCGTCGTTTCTGCTTCTTCTTTTTATTTCATCGTCAAAATCAAAACATTGCATTGGCGTGCAAGACAAAATCTTTTGTAACTTGAGTGTCTTATCTCAGATTGCTTAGAAATTGTATCACTGTATGCAGGCATGTTAGCACAAGCTGATGAATAGGTTCTCTTTACGGAATTTTGATTCGTTTGGGAAATTTGTACCTTTTTATTTTTCAAAACAAATGAAACACGTGGTGCAAAAACCAGTCAGCTGATTGCTGAACGATACGCTTGTGTGCGTGCCATCTCATATCGGTATAGTACTTTCTAGCCGCACACAGATGCTGAACGTAACCCGAACATATCCGAACATAACCGAACCTTTGTTGTGATTTTGGCATCGCTTCACCTTAAGGAACGTCTGAAGCATCCAAAGATTTTTTTTTCGCTTTCAAAGTGTGAATTGCATGAAGATTTACCCAACGATGTGCTAAAATACCTGCATTTTCTGTTTTTAAATATGGCCTTTTTTAAGGTTTTATTGATTGGGGAGAAATCTTTCCTCCCCTAGACTGGCTCGTAAGGGGCCAAGGTGTCCTTTGGAAGCATGGCAAGTAATTACAACTAATAAATCCAGTTTATCCTTTCATGTCGCCCTGAGCAGAAACTAGCAATCGTTTCGCTAGAGATATATGTAAAACCTCCCTACCTACAGATCTGTCATTGCCAGTTCCACAAGCAGTACATATAGCAATAGCCTTAACTTGCTGTGCCAAATAATGAGGAGTGTCGATGTCCAGTAAAAAGTAGCTTTTGGCGAATTGTGTTGCTGTTGTTTTCTCGTAATGTCCCGTAAGAGTACCTATTCGGGAAGTGGAACAATTACTAAAAGTGCAGATGGAGCTCAAACCGACAGAAGTGAACATCCTACAAATGCATCATATCAAACATAGCGTGCTGATTATGGTCAAAAATATTAAGAAAATGCGACAATTTTAAATATAGCATCCCCGTATACATAGGAAAAAGCATTATAGAAGTTCGCAGTCTTCGTCACTAGAAAGCGTTTTTGCTGGATATATAAAAAATGATTTAAAACTCTTTTAAAATATCACCATTTTGCGTCCATGAAAAAATTCTTCAGCCATTTTTGACATACATATTTTGCCACATTATGCAGTATGCTTGCGTTTCTTTCTACAGATATTCAAAAGGGCTATGCTAGCAAAGAGCAGATGGCATCATTTTTCTTGGATGTTAATGATTGTTTAACGAGTAGCAAGTGGAGCTAGTGTTTTCGCATATCTATAGCGGAACGACTTGAAGCTTCGATTCTGGGCGAGATGAGAAGGTAGACTGACTTTAATTAACCGAAAATTTAAATGGATATTAATTGTATTTTTGTATTTACATAGCACGTTAAAGCAATTTTTCCACAAAATGCATTGTGTTAAGATGGCAGTGTGATTTTGGACCCCGCAAAAGATTCTTGTGATATCTATAATAACCCAATTGTTATGTGCGAAATAAAGAAATCAAATCAGTTCAATTTAGCCACCAGCACCAGCAGTCGGTTGCCCGCTGTACTCGCAGTGTTTCTATTTACGTCTGATTCCTAACTACTGTGTTTGGTGTATTTATTGTTATCAGTTACTAAATGTTCTCATAGCGTATCAAAACCGACTCCTTCATTAGACGCGTCTCATTGTTTTCCCAAAAAATTCTGCGTAAAAGTTACGATTACAAATTTTTCTCGCTTTTTTAAATACTTTATGAGATAAACATATTTAAATTGAAAATCTTTTTGATTTTATATTTTTAAACGAGAATTACGAGCTGCATCGCAGAACCTTCTCATCGCGCTTAAAACACAAGCTAAAAACTGCTCCACAGCTTCCAGCAATAAAATTTACTTGTGTACAGCTTTGCCTACACCGCAGAAGCAAAATATCGTGTCGAACGTGAACAAAAATAAGTGACGGTTACAATTAGAAAGTGGTCCTATTGTGGTAATATTCTATTCTTGTTTACAATCCGAGATGTCGATTCGAGAAGTGAAAAAATCATCGAATGGGACTACAAATGGTCAATGTTTACATCCTACAATTTCACCATGTTAAACAAAGCGTTTTGATTATGTTTCAAACTATAAATAAAATCGAAGCGTTTGTTTCGCTTGAAGTCAGTGCCTCTGAATATATAGGCGATGACAAAATCGAGGTACGAATACACGAATCAGCTCCGTATACCTCTAATAACGTTATTAACCACCGTGTACACTTTTGACTGGCCGAAAGGGTACCCGTGCATCCACAAATGTAAAAACTAGTAACCATGGCAATTTTAGCTGATTTAGAACCACGGAATAAAAAACTTTTGCAGGTCGCTCGTGTTGCGTGAATTAGGTACATGGTAGAGAACATCGTTGACGACTATCATTTCAGCTGTTACCGTGGATCAGCTGTATTAGTTACGGCGTCGTTTATATTTTCGCATGTTGTTCTGCGAAAACGCATTGTCTTTCGTCCTCAGTATAGTACAGTTAATAAATGTAAAAAATTGTCAAATGAGTCTTTTCTTACGTAAAAATTAATGATAAACACGATTGTTGTGTTGGTTTTTCTATATATTTGTTTTTGAAAAAATTCAAGCATCAACATGAAACATACGCTTGGGGCACGATGGTTTAGCCGTTTGGGGCACTATAGGACACTACAATAATGTAAATTTGAATTATTTTGACAGGAAAATTGTGCGATTTTCGTGCGAAAAACACCAAAATGAAGTGAAGAAGTCATAAAGAATGCAATTACATTTGTTGAAATGGCGCCAGTATTCGATCAGCAGTTCCGTTCGAAACATTACATGCTCGTGTGAAGGAAAATTGCTCGCCATCAACGAAAGCGCGTCAGATATTTAGCGTTCGTTAAGAATATAATAATTTAAAGTGATGTTTCAACATCACTTTAAATTATTATAATCGAAAAAAAACATGATCAAAAAAGAGAAAGAAAAGGAATCCAAGAAAAATTCTCCGAAGCGCAAAAGTTTTCGTCGCACAGCTAAGCAACCACGTGAGCCGTAATGCACAACTTCAATTCCACACTCTGACGATAACACCGAAGAAGTCATTCGTAAGTACAAAGCCAGACGTAGCTGCTAAAAAAGAATCAAAATTTCCTTCCGCGGTTACACCACACGGTTGGTTGTGTGAAATGACAACCATCCCCCAGGCCCCCTCTCCCTTCCCGCACATCAAACCACCCTCAGATACCCACTACAACCCCCCCCCCCCCAAGCTACTCTCCCATCCCACATCCTACAGACCGATAACTTTTTCATTCTCATCGCCTACATCGCCTACCAAAATGAGTTGGAGGTGGCATTTCTGGGTTATCAGTTTTTCATCCCCCTTACACACCCACCCCGCATACCAAAGTTAATTAGGGAGAAGCCACCATTGAACTAATACTGATTAAGCCAATTAAGTATGATATATTTATTTGTTTCGAGTGTTTCAGCGTCGACACGTAGCTCATCAAGTTCGTGGATGGTAAGCCATTGTATATTGGTGCAAAGGCTATTATAAATATAATAGACATTTCCACAATTATATTAAACATAACCAGTAGGGTGACAATAAAACGACCATTTTTGAAATCACTAATCTACACTCCCTAGCGTCGTTCCATATCATGAAAAAATGACACTGTCCAAATTTGAGCGAAATCGGTTAACCCTAACCCCTCCCCCAAAGAGCTTAAAGTTTGTATGGGATTTTTCGCCAAAATGTATGGGGAAACACTCACAGTTCACAAAATCGCCGCTAGAGGTCGCTGTAAACTTCCGATCACTGACCTAGGAAGGAGCTTTTGAAGATATGCTGAACAAGTTTGTCGAAGACTGCAAGACAATCCAACCAACCGTTAAAGAGTTATTAACGTTTAAAGTTGGATACTGCTGCTTAACATTCGCAAAGGGCGTACTCCGCTTATCTCATGTATGTGAACCACGAGTGAAGGTGAGATAAAGTTAGGAAAAACTCATATATTTCTGAAACGATGTGAGATAGAAAGCTATGATGTTCCACAAAGTTGTAGAGGAATAAAAGGACTTTTTGGTTTCACTAGAAAGTTTCAGGATTTCACCGCAAGGTGGCGGTAGTGAGCCAATCAATTTAAAGGGAATACTCCTATCTGTATAACGGTAAGAGATGGAGCATTTGAATGTTCTACAAAGTTGTAGAGTAGCAAAAAATATTTTCTTTTCTCATTTGAAAAATACAGAATTCTATCACATGGTGGCGCCAGTGATCAAAATTAATTCAAGGTAATACTCCTATCCATACAATGGCAAAAGATAGTGCAATCTGATGTTCTGCGAAGTTATACAGTATTTCAAAGGCTTTCGTGTTTTTGTTATTAAAATTGGAATAAGGACGCATATATACTGTGTGTATGGAGCTTAAGGGGTTACATACCTTTTTTTATTTTTCAAAAAATCGAATTTTTTTATTACTTTATCTGAAAGTACAACTCCTTGAGAAAATTTTTCCAAATTTTATAGAGATAAATCGAAAGTTATAGCGCTTCCAAGCGTGCTTCGTCTACCAAGCGCAGTGGTAATTTTAAACTCGATTATCTCGAAATACCGATTTAAAAAAAATGGTTTTCCCGTGATCACGATTCCTGAAATACCACTCGACCGATTGTCTTTATTTTTTAAAATTGATCGTAATTAATTTTTCTCATACCTTAACAATTCCTTTTTTATGTTTGTTTTGTAAATAAATTTTTTTTAATTCAATTTTAAAAGCCTAAAACAGCGATTTATTAGGAAAAACGTTCAAGAATGCAGGAAAAATGTTGAAATGTAGTCTCCGGTTATTCAACTAGGTCGACTAATAGAAACCGACTAAAATTACAATTATTTTGTTCAAGATGTGTGGTTCGGTGCACGAAATTAGCGGTAACCAATCACGAACTGGTTTTAGTTGGGTGTTGTAAAATCCGTTTTTTTCGGCTCGGTGCTTGAAGCTAGCAGTAAAGAATCACGAACTGGTTACGGGCGGGTGTTTAAAATCCGGTTTTTCGTCGTGCATGCTACTCTCTATCAGAAATGAAAATAATTTACTCTGCTAGTAGTAGGTAACGACACAAATTGATTCATCCACCAGCCGTGTACAGTTCACAAATATTTTTTCCCGGTATTGTACAGCCCTTGGATAACCCTGTACGCTCTAAACAGCTCTACACAAAAAATTTTAATAAAACTGTAGCGGACCTACATTTAAAATTTCTCATCATTTCAGTGTCCGGTTGGTGGATCATATTGAAGGCTCTGACCGAGATGAGCTGAAACTTTTCCCCATTTCCAAGTAGTTTTTTTCGAAAGATTTTTCAAAACAGGTTTTCGTTATTAATGCATGTCATACATACCTCAAAATTTTATACAACATTGTTGAACTTATTTTCGATAAATTCCGAAAATTGATTAATTCCATGCAGTATGATATGAAAAGATATGAGCGTTCCAAACCTTACACGATTTTCATTCCGAAATTTTGAAAAGGGCCCGTATATTGAATAAGTCGTAAGCCACGACAAAAACGGAACAGCACTTCATAGTATAATGGGTTCCGCCGCGGTACAATTTTCGAAAAAGTACACTTTTATTGGCTTACTTTGGGGTCCTAGAAATAATGTCACTGTTGAGTTACTTAGTACTTTGGAATGGACAGGGCTCCAGAATGTAAATTTAGCAGGAATTTTACCTTTTTGCTAAAATTGAATCATTTAGCCTTACAATATGTTTGGCAAAGTTGTTGTACTTTACAAGCCCTTTATTTTGCTTTAAGCAGAAGCTAGGGTGGTTCTAACTTTAGCAATATTTAAAATGAAACTTTTGAACGGTTCGAGATAGAGCTTGACTATTATCGATGAAGTTGTAGAACAAGACATTTTAGCCAAATTTGCTGAAGACACGCAAGCTTTAGCTTTTATACTTTCCATTGCCCGACAAATCCAAATGTAAGCTGTAAGGTGTTCCTTAAATAACGGTTTTATGTCTATAAAAAGTTTTCATTTTACACTAAAGTACCCTATGGACAGGGGTACAAGATTATTTTAAGGTGCATTATTTTCTTTAAAACTCCAACTACCAAAAATTTTTCGTGTCAAAGGTATGAGAACTTTTTTTATAAAAAAAATATAACTTTTTCATATCTTCGATTAGGACACTTAACATTAAATACCGTTGTTGTCATATGATATAGCATGCTTTGTAGTATAGATCGCAAAAAATGGCAAATACAATATTTTTAACGTCTTGCAATATTTACTCATAAAAGCGTTTATTTTTAGTAAAAAGTAGGGTAAGGTGGGGCAAATCCGACCTAGTAAATGGTTTTGGCTGTGGAATGCTGATTTTACATCGGATCAAGTCGTTTTTTAAACCAAATTAAAGGTTAGACTTCTGAGCAACTTTCTATGTATAGCACTTTATTCGAATCTTGGGAAAATTTTCAGATACAAGATTTTTACGAAAAAGTTCATTTTTGCTGTTTTCAAAAATGGTGGGGTAAACCCGACCGCCTATGTTTTTTATTGATTTAGTACAGATATTTCCCACATTTTATGGATTTTCAATGCTAAATCAATGAATGTTATGTTATTGAATTGCAATATGAAGAAAATGGAATTTAATATCAATCTTGGAATATCAAAATCACGAGCAATAGCACGTAAAGATATTCCCATTTGAATCGGAGCAATTGCTCGACGAATGCTATTTTCATCACGTTTTTGTGTCTTTCGTTTGTAATTATGAATTATCGCGCAAAAAATAATAAATATTAACAATAAAAATATATTTCAATTTAATAAATAAACAATTTCTTAGCAAAAAAGCGGTCGGATTTACCCCACTATTTAGAGGTCGGATTTGCCCCACCGCGTCATATTTCATTACGATGCAATTAAAAAAATATGAAAAATATTGGACTGAATTCATCTATGCACTTTGTAGGACTTTAATCGAAGAATTTAAATCCACTTACATTTTTTATGCAATCACTTTAACAATCAGAAATATCCTGTAGTAAATGATGCACAAAAATCAAATCAAAAATTGTAAAAACACACTTTTTGTTGTTTGAGCATCTCAATGTAGACTAATAAAATGCTGTCATACCACCATTACGATTATTTTCGATTCTCTACACGACAACATTAATATTAGTTCGCGTAGTGCTTCCGACTTTCGATAACAGAGGGGGGTCGGGTTTACCCAACGGTCGGATTTGCCCCACCTTACCCTATATATAACTTTCTAACGAGAGATGCTAGAGGTTCGGTGCATTGAGACAAAATGCTCTCCTTAAAAATATCTGAAAGTTTTTCTTACGTGATCCTTATGAAAAATTAAAACTGCAAAAGTTATATAAAGAAAACCATTTGTTAAGGTGAAGATATGTGGAAGCCACGTTGCTAGGCACCGACTCGCTTGTTTATATTGAGAAAAATTGAAATCTGAAGGGAAAATTCAAACGCACAAATGAGAGTTTCCGAACATTTTCCTTTGGTCATCTGCACATTGGCAGAAAATTTGAAGTTTTGTTAGTAAACGATTAAAGTTTTGCGAGTGTTTTTGCAGTGGTGTGTGAATAAAGTGCATTTGAAAAAGTGCAATGAAAACGAGAAGAAGAAAAAAAGAAAAAAAACCCCAAGTGAAGAGGGGTGATATTTTCGCACAAAATAGGAGCTACAGATGGCATTCCGTCAAAAACTCGGATTTATTGTATAGGAAAATGTTCTAGCTTCCTTAAGTAGCAGTTTCGTGGCACACCAGCAAGGTTAGTGTGTTGAAAAACGTATTTTTATATTTGCTCATGTCAGAAACATGGTTAGACAGGGGAGAGGGGCGTGTGCGGCGTAGCAGCTATGTTGTGGCTCGCATGTATAATGTCCTTAAGAAACATCCTATTTTTTTGGTAAATTTCTTGTAAAATGGAAAATACACGACATAGAGTTCCAGTGTCTTCGACCAAGTTTTTTAAAATTTTATTTTCTACGAAGCTCTATCTCGAACCATTTAAAAGTTAATTTCAAATTTTAAAAAATTAGAACCACCCACATTAAAACGCTAGGTTCTATTATTCAAAGATATAAGAACTTATAATTTCAAAAATAGAATTTTTGTAATCAACTTTATGAACTTTTAGAAAATAACGTATTCGTTATTTTTTGCTCAATTATAACTCTAATAATGACCTTAGTTATACTTGAAAAAGAATTATTATTTGTTTGCCCCAATGAGTGATATTGTTATTGTTGGCGAAAAAGTGCTCATAACTCATCAGCAAAAATAGTTAGATATAATAGTTGCCATGAAACAGATATAAATAGTTGCCATGAAACAAGTTATTTTCCTTAAAACAATCTTAAATTTGTCTGTAGACTACTTCACTTTTAAATCAATACCGCAAAAGTTATTTGACTAAAACAGTTTTTCTGATAAACACTAAGAAACACCCTAACCTTCAATTTTAAAATAAAAGTATAAGTTGTAAAATGAAAAGTATGATAGGTAGAGCTCACATGTCTTCAGCAAACTTTTCCAAGATTTGTCGTTCTACAACTTCGTTGAAGGTTATTTGGCTCTAGCTGGAATAATTAAAAAGTTATTTTTTTGATCTTGGTACAATTACCCTATCTGTTTTTTAACAAAAAGAAGAAACCCACAAACTACGAAAACTTCTCCAAAGACTTATTAAGGCTAAGCTGTTTAGATTTAGAAAAATATAAATTCCTGCTAAATTTACATTCTGGACCACTGTGGAATGGTAATCCTTATTTCTATGACCTCACATGGACTACAATTCCAAAGTATTAATTTGAATTGTTCAGTTTGGAAGTTTTGTGTGGTATCAGATACGACGAAAAATTGACCATCAGGTCTTCAAATGGGCGTAGTATCCTTTGCCTACTACCAAAATACCAGTCCTGTACTCGTATAACCAATATCATTTGAATTGGGTTCGCAGCACATGGCACGTCTTGAGGCGACCAACGAGAACCGACGACAACAACATACACTATATTCCTCCGGCGATAGCGAGCAACATGCGCAACATGAACCGCATAAAATACCCAGCTGTCGAGACGATCCACCCATTCTAGAAGATCTGCAAAAGCAAAATTCAAATATCTGGTGATGTGGTGATTTGGTGGGCAGGTAGCGCAATTGGCATGCACGCTTTGCTTATTTGCAAAAAAGGGGAATGCTGAATATAATAGAAGCACAGCGCGAATTGGATTGTAGCCTACTTAGGTATTTATCCCAGGCTGGCAATATTCTAGCACAATATAGTACTTAAGCCCTGTAGTCCGCGTAAAAAAACAGAATATATTTCTAGCAGCGTATTTCTAAGTTATAAGTGAGGCCAGATTTGATGAAAAAGTCACTAATTGGCATTCGAATGACTCTAGTAGTTCTCACCTATCACCAAATTATCAGCCCTGTAATCGTGCAACCAATGCCAGTCTAACTGGATTCACAGCGCATTGTGTACGCTTCTTCTGCGAGAGGTAATAAACGAGCACTGACGCGCGGCACTATAAACGACATCTCTGAGACAAGAGCGCTCTTAAAGTTAGTCAACAGTTAGTTAAAAAAAATTAAAAATGCTATATAAATGAATGCAACAGGAGATATATAAATGGGGTTACGAAGAAATTTAAGAATATAGGTTTTAGCATAGCATGATAGTCTTAAGAAAACTTTGTAACATGTTATGTATAATAAAAGAATCTCTGCACAAGAAATCGGAGTAAAAATTCGAAAACATTCAAAAGGTGTATTAAAATATATTCATACTCTATGCTGTTTGCACCACTAAGCGGCCTAAATTCTATTTTTACAACGAGACACGAAAGCCTTTGAAATACTATATAGCTTCGCAGAACATCAGATTGCACTATCTCTTGCCATTGTATGGATAGGAGTATTACCTTGAATTAATTTTGATCACTGCCACCATGTGATAGAATTCTGTATTTTTCAAATGAGAAAAGAAAATATTTTTTGCTACTCTACAACTTTGTAGAACATTCAAATGCTCCATCTCTTACCGTTATACAGATAGGAGTATTCCCTTTAAATTGATTGGCTCACTACCGCCACCTTGCGGTGAAATCCTGAAACTTTCCAGTGAAACCAAAAAGTCCTTTTATTCCTCTACAACTTTGTGGAACATCATAGCTTTCTATCTCACATCGTTTCAGAAATATATGAGTTTTTCCTAACTTTGTCTCACCTTCACTCGTGGTTCACATACATGAGATAAGCGAAGTACGCCCTTTGCGAATGTTAAGCAGCAGTATCCAACTTTAAACGTTAATAACTCTTTAACGGTTGGTTGGATTGTCTTGCAGTCTTCGACAAACTTGTTCAGCATATCTTCAAAAGCTCCTTCCTAGGTCAGTGATCGGAAGTTTACAGCGACCTCTAGCGGCGATTTTGTGAACTGCGAGTGTTTCCCCATACATTTTGGCGAAAAATCCCATACAAACTTTAAGCTCTTTGGGGAGGGGTTAGGGTTAACCGATTTTGCTCAAATTTGGACAGTGTCATTTTTTCATGATTTGGAACGACGCTAGGGGGTGTAGGTTGCGAATCTTTTTTCATATAAATCATTGTCGCCCTAATAACCAGCCATGGAATCATAATTCGGAGAAATAAAAAGATAAAATTGCACAACTAGGTGGTTTTATAAATGACGATTAGTAGGGTAAGGTGGGGCAAATTCGACCTAGTAAATGGTTTTGGCTGTAAAATGCTCTAAATCTTGAGATACAAGCGTTTTACAAAAATGTTCATTTTTGCTGTTTTCAAAAATGGTGGGGTAAACCTGACCCCCTATGTTTTTCGTTGATTTAGTGCAGATATTACTCAAATTTTATTGTTTTCCAATGATAAATCAATGAATGATGTGTTATTGAATTGTAGCATGAAGAAAATGAAGTTCAATGTCAATCTTGGAATGCTAAAATCACGAGCAGTAGCACGTAATGATATTTCCTTTTGCATAGGAGCAATTGCTCGACGAATACTATAGTCATCACGTTTTTGTGTCTTTGGTTTGTAATTATGAACCATTTTGCATAAAAATAATAAATAATAACAATAAAAATATATTTCGATTTGATAAATAAAACTTTTCTTAGCAAAAAAGCGGTCGGATTTACCCCAATATTTAGAGGTCGGATTTGCCCCACCGCGTCATTTTTCATTACGATGCAATTAAAAAAATATGAAAAAGGTTGAACTATATTCATCTATGCACTTTGTAGGACATAAATCAAAGAATTTAAATCCACTTACATTTTGTATGCAATCACTTTAACAATCAGAAATATTCTGTAGTCAATGATGCACAAAAGTCAAATCAAAAGTTGTAAAAACAAACTTTTTGTCGTATGATAATTTTCGATGCTCTACACGACAACATTGATATTAGTTCGCGTAGTGCTTCTAATTTTCGGTAACAGAGGCGGGTCGGGTTTACCCAACGGTCTGATTTGCCCCACCTTACCCTATTTTAAATCCAATTTTACTGAATTTCAATTCATTCTTGCATTGCGTCAAGATTTTTTTTTAAATATAGGGGAACCCGGGGCTATTCGGACCTACCTAAGCAAATCGCCCTTTTAGGTGGATAGATGTGAAAAAAATTATCGGTCAAAGGTCCTCATTGGTAGCTTGAAACCTCAGTCACATTTTGGAGCCATAAACGGTGACGATTAGCAAAACTCTATGTTTTTCCATCCTTTTACGATATAGGGATAATTCGGATCTTCTTACGAGGCAATTCAGACCATCATTTTTTGTATAATGGAATTATGTTTACCTATGTTATTTTTATTGGAGAAAATCCTTAAGAAGTAAAAAATAAATCGTATTAACAAAACTTAATCTGGTTAGTCACAACTGTCGATTGGCGCATCGTGTATTTTCTTTGCTGTAGCGTGTGCAATTGTGGTTGCACCCACAATCCGCTGAACGGTGGTGGATGGAATAGCGAGTCCGAATAGCCCCGTACGCTTATTTCGCACAAAAGTTGTGAGCGTCTTGAAAATACTTGTGGTTTTATCCAAACTAATCATTCCATAAAATAGGAGCCTCCAGCTTTCCAAAACACTAACCTATTAACGATTTTCTTGGAAACGATTTCCTTGGAAATCGAGGGTGTCTGATTTAACCCCACGGTCTTAGCAGCCCCGAGTTCCCCTACCTATTTTTTCGTGCTGTACAGTGGTGTAACCCCTTAAAATCGTATATCAACATTTTTATATAACATCCTAGTAACCTGCTATTTTTGGTGAAGTAGCTAACCAAATTCAAAGTTTTAATAAGATTCTATGAGATGGAATTTCAATTTAAGTGAAATGGATATATGAACAAGCGGAGATTCAAAAAAGTAGTGTTTCCTATACTTATTTCCATAATGCGGGAAGCAAACAAATCAACTCCAAAATATAAACAGGGATACCACAGAAGGAACGCCAAAAAATGGTGCATAGCAAACCACTCTTGCTCCTATGCGTATATTGAACCATTTGAACGTTGAATCCGTAACCTCTCCCCACCCCCTTGGACACGGATACTGTTAATTTTCAGTATCCTTCAAGCATCGACATTTCAAAATATTGTCCATGAGAAGAGGTGTTAGATGTAACTCTCTGCTCTGACAATATTACGCATGAGTTGACAAACTGGCTCGTACCAAACGAGTTCGAACCGTCGTTATCTGATCATAAGTACATCGTCTTTGATCATTTAAACGTCTCGCTAGATATCGTCACCTATCGTAATCCCAAATCTACGAACTGGGACCTCTACGAAGACAGCTTGGCGACTAGGTTTCATGGGTATCTTCCGACGATTGAATCTCCAAGTGATTAGGTGAGGTCGTGGATAAAACAAGCTCACTCATAGTAGCAGCATACCAAGAGGCTTGTCCGCTTCGAGTTATGCGTGCTTCTAGAGGAACACCTTGGTGGAATACCGAACTTATTCGACTTAAAAAGTTATGTAGGAGAGCTTGGAATCACAGACGCAGGGACGGGTCGGAGGCATTTAAGTTGGCTCGCAAAGCATACAGAAATGCCCTTCGATCCTCTGAGCGAAGTGGTTGGAAAAGCCTCTGCACAAATGTCTCAAGTCTCAACGAGACTAGTAGATTAAATAAGTTACTTTCGAAATCGAAAGATTTTCATGTCAGTTCCATTAGAATTGCTAATGGTGAATACTTATCTGACTAAGATGTAGTACTCAACTGTCTTTTTGACACACACTTTCCAGGTTGTACGGAGCCATCACTGACGACTGCCCCTGAGTTCTTTTCAGGCAGTTCTGATTCTTGGGAATTTGCTCGTAGAATTGTGACAACCGAATCGATCAAATGGGCGATTGAAAGTTTTGCTCCGTATAAGTCTGCGGGAAAGGACGGAATTATTCCAGTTCTACTACAAAAAGGATATGAACACTTCAAGCATATTTTGAAAAAGGTTCTTACTTGCAGTCTTGCAACAGGATACATTCCATTAGCGTGGCGGGAAATAACTGTCAAATTCATTCCCAAAGGTGGCCGCGTCACTTATGAGGAGGCAAAGAGCTTTAGACCGATCAGTCTGACCTCCTTCCTTCTCAAATCAGTGGAACGTTTAATCGACCACTACATTCGGGATGGTAGCTTGAGCGAGCACCCGCTGCATGCAAGTCTACTACCACCCTGTTACACAATGTTGTCTACAACATTGAAAAAGCTTTTTCACAAAAGCAATCAAGTTTAGGAGTTTTTCTCGATATTGAAGGCGCTTTTGACAACGTGTCTTTCGAATCCATTTTGGAAGCAGCACGAGATCATGGAGTACCTTCATATATCACGAACTGGATACACGCAATGCTTAGCAACCGACATCTGTGCTCATCGTTAAGACAAGTAGAGATGAGGAAACTGAGTATCTGCGGATGTCCTCAAGGTGGTGTGCTGTCACCACTTCTATGGAACCTTGTCGCCGATAGCTTGTTGAGAAAACTTAATGAGCTTGGGTTTCCGACGTATGGTTTCGCCGATGATTATCATATAATGATCACCGGTATTTGCATTAACATACTTTTCGATTTGATGCAACAAGCCTTATGTGTTGTTGAGCGGTGGTGTCTTCATGTTGGACTATCAGTTAATCCAAATAAAACCTCAATGGTGCTATTCACGCAACGAAGGATTACAACCGGAGCTCGTCCATTGCAGTTTTTTGACTCTGAAATTATTGTCGAAGATCAAGTTAAGTACGTTGGGGTAATTCTCGACTCAAAACTTAATTGGACAGCTCACATCGATTTCAGGATCAAGAAAGCTTGCATGGCCTTTGACCAATGTAGACGGGCTTTCGGCAAATCTTGGGGACTCAAACCCAAGTACATTCAGTGGATCTACACAACAATTGTTAGACCAATACTGGCATACGGGTGCCTTGTTTGGTGGCAGAAGGGAGAAGTCATGACAATCCAATCAAAGTTAAACCATCTTCAGAGGATGGTCTTGATGGCGATGACTGGTGCGTTCTCGACAACACCTACTGCTGCTCTCGAGGCACTCTTGAACATAAAACCACTACATGTGTTTCTGAAACAAGAAGCACTTTCTTGTTTATACCGTCTTAAGGTTATTGGGCTCTGGAACAGTAACCCAATAGATCGTGTAACTAGCCACACAAGACTGTGGCCCCAAATGGTTACTTGGGATGAGTATACACTTGCTCCCAGTGACCTTACACTCACATGTAGTTTTCCTTCTAAAACTTTCAATGTGAGAATTCCTCGTCGTAAGGAATGGCTGTCTGGCTGAATGGAGCGACAACTTGAAGAATACGTAGTTTGTTATACAGACGGTTCTTTGTTGGAGGGCCGAGCCGGTGCTGGTGTCTATTGTCATGAAATTAGATTAAACCAATCTCATTCGCTTGGTAGATACTGTACCGTATTCCAAGCAGAAATCTTTGCGATTCTGTGTGACGTACAATCCGCACTTCAACGGGGAATTTGCGGTAAAAGAATCTATTTTTGCTCTGACAGTCAGGCTGCCCTGAAAGCACTTAGTTCGGCAGATTCGAGATCGAAATTAGTAATCGCATGTCGAACTCAAATCGAAGAACTTAGCATTTCAAATGCTATCTACCTTCTATGGGTACCCGGTCATTCCGGTATTACTGGAAATGAATGGGCGGACGAATTGGCTAGCGCTGGCGCTGCGACTGATTTCGTTGGTCCAGAACCAGTTCTACCACTGTTAATAAGTTGAATAAAGCACAAGATACGCTCTTGGGCTGCATTCGAACATGCCAACCATTGGCGTAGCTTGCAAACTTGCGTTCAAACAAAGGCTTTTCTGCCGGATGTGAATCCGAAAATGTCAAGAAATTTGTTGCATTTTTCCAAGCACAACTGCAGTATTCTGGTCAGGGCACTGACTGGACATTGCAAACTCAATTATCACATGGCTACTATTCATATCATATCATTTGATATGCAATTGCCCTGTATTAATGCAATTGCGCATACGGATTTTTGGTTCTCCATACATAGATGAACCTATGTACAGAGAGCTGAAATTTAAGGATATGCTTTTGTTCCTAACCCAGTGTGGTAAAGAGCTATAGTTTTTTAGCCGTATTTGAATGACAATATCTCTTCGGGGGTGTTGTCGTTCTGTTATCTCAATATCCCCTCGGGGGTGTTGATATATCCGCTCACTGTTTGAGTAGAGGTTCTAAATCCCTCCGGGGGTTGGAAGTTTTATTCCTGCTGTTGTAGCACCTGCAGATCGTTCAGCATCACTCCGGGGGTGCAGAATGCTCTGTTTTAATTGTTCTGTGTCGTTGTTTTCCTTACCCCTAACCTTACCACTTCCCTAATCCTTCCCATCAGGAAAATGATGAAAAGACGATTCTTGGCAAGGCACAAATCTCCGATCAACATGGGGAACGTGCCATTTGAGCCAGACGCTACTGATTCCTGATTCCTGAACCTCTCCCCACCACCTTGGACACGGATACTGTTAATTTTCAGTATCCTTCAAGCATCGACATTTCACAATATTGTCCATGACAATAAATCCTGAGAATAACAGATCTCCAAATCATAGACATCAGAACTCTAAAATTTTCGTTATGAATCACTTTCTATTGTAATCACTAACAAAAAGTTCACAGAACTAATTTTTATAACTGATTCGCGGATATTCAAAAACTGGTCCAATAAATAACATAAGGAACTAAATACTTGTTGATATCCAACTCACCCTATTGCTCCCTTCAGTTGACAGCTCGGTGAGAAGTTGTTACTGGCATCCTCCAATGGACAAGCACACTTCTTGCAGTCATCCGGTGTTCCCACCAAAGCATTTCCGTAGAATCCTGGCAGACAGCGTTCACAACTATCACCGAAAGTGTTATGATGGCACAATCCACATCCTCCCGTTTCAAAATCACAACCCTCTGCGTGACCATTGCACATGGTGCAAGGAATGCATCTCGCTACATTCTCATGAGTAATTGTATTTTCATAGATTCTCACAAAACCAAACGCACATTGCTCACACGATAAACCAGAGTAACCCATTGGACAGGCACACTTTTCAACTAAGCTTTCATTGGCGAGCTTTTCACTTTCATTCCTTCCCGCATATAACGTCGCCAGCTCGAGAACACTCTCCACTTGATCCGTATGATAAGTTCCCCGAAGCAAAATACTTTCCACATTTGACAGGACTGACATGAACTGCACACGAGTAACCGGATCACCGTGATATTCAGTCCTTTTCAGTCTAGTGATGATATCCTTTACACTCTTTGGTACATGGTACCAATTTTCTTCTATCAGTTCAACATTAACAGTTGCATTGGAATACCCAGTAAATGTATCATCTCCGTACGCAATCTTCAGCCCGTTTTTACCGAAAATAATAACACTTGGACCCGTCGTAGGCTTGCCACTCGTATCACCACGTACTATGACCCACGACATTTTAAAACTTAGCTTCGATCCATAACTTTGCAGTCGATTTCCAAGATACACCTGAGGAGCAGACCAGTACACAGACTCCGTTTCCGAAAGTTCGAACATGCCAAATACCATAAACCCCGTCTCATTATCTCTGGTTGGATATGCCACTACTGATTTTGATATATCTGTAACACTCCAACCTTCCAGTGTTTCGAAGGCACTTGTCCGTTGTTCGTTGCTCTCACACGTTTGTCCCACACCGGAACAGTAACACTTCATGCAACCCTCAGGATTACTTTGACTCAATGAAAAATACCCTGGAGCACACTGATCGCATCGATCTCCCTCCACATGTACCTTGCATTGACAATTGGCATCACATTCACCTCCGGGAACAGTACCACGAATATCACATAGACATTTGATACATTCCTCTCCATGATACCCGGGTGCGCAAACCGTGCACTTTGGCCCGGTGAAACCCTCTCTACAGACACACTCTCCACCAATCGGATTACACTCGCCTACGGAACCAACTCCACCACAGTCGCATGGAAGACATGGTTCCTCCGCATCGGACATCCGATCTAGCGGACTAAAATAACCCGGCAAACACTTTTCACAATTGATCCCGGTAGTAAATTTAGTGCAGTTCAGACAGACTCCTCCACCGCTCAGTTTACCGCGAATGTTCATACTGAGGCCTTGCTCGTCCACTTCCTTGTCGTAGTAGCACTCCTTGGCGTGGCCGTTGCACTGAAATTGGAAAAAAATAAGTGAATATCTTTAAGTATCAAACGATTGCAGTTGTTCCAGGCGTGACTTTTCAATATACATTCAACATTTCAAAATTTCACCTGAAAAGTAACGTTGCCTTTTAATGTTAAGGTATATTATCTTATAAAGGGTCATAATTATACTGAGTTTTGACACGTGGTTAAAAAAAGTGTTCACGTTAGAGGCTTAAACTTGTTTTTATTTTATGGACTTGTTTTAAATATGCTATTTTTTCGTTAAAATGTATTCGTTCATTTTTGGAGATATTAACGCGAAAAGTCAATTTTTTTTTTCATTTGGCGTCTCGTCTTCAAGAGAACGGCCTAGTCGATTTTCAAGATATTGATATCAAATTAAAAGTTAATTTTTTTCGTAAAAAATATTTACACCAACCTTGTATCGAATTTCTATAAGTGTATTCGATACTAGAATTTCATCATGTCTAATTAACTAACCTATAAGATTTACATTACAAGGGAGGAATAACTAAACAGAGAACGAAAAGCTGTACACTTTGTTAACCACCAAAAATTTAAAATTTAAAAAACCCGATCCTGAGAATAATAAAATTGAAAAACCTGTCATTTGGGTGGGTCCAATTTTGGAATTCAATAATCCGAACCCGAAAATCTCTAATAACGGGTTGATATAAGAAGTGCAATTAGAAAAGTTAGACAAAATAAACGGGTCAATTAATTACCCACAATAAACCAATATAATTCTAGGATTCCATCCCCTCAGAGCCATGCTACACGAAGCAACCGAACACCGACGCTACTCACCTCACATTTCTCGCATTTATTAGCGCTGATCGGCGTCCCCATCCGGTACGGTCTTTGATTGTACAGAGGACAGCACCGGTCGCAGTGCGTTCCGCAGGTGTTATGCATGCACTCGCAACGGGGCATATTATCAATGTTGTTATCGTTTGTCTTGCACTTTCCAGCATGCCCGGAGCAAAAGCACCGCCCACCGATCCGCAACGAGCGAATGGTATAAAAGCTGCGCTTGGCCTGCGCCTGCGTATCCACTACACTGTCGGCAATAACGCCATCACGGGGAACCACCGTATGCATACGCAGCAGGCGTATTCGAATGTAACGGGCCAGCGTGAAGTTCAATAGCTCCTGCGACGTTGTTTTCTCGCTAGGCCGTCCCGTGATCAGTGATAGGTTGATCTCTCCAGTTTCGAGCGGATCGACGGAGGAAAACTGAGTCGAGCAGATCACCTCCGAGTCATTCTTGAAAATGTAATTCGCGTTGTGAGCCGACAGACCGAAGCGCTCCCTGCACTCACCATCGTCAGCGGCAAAGTATTGCCAGGCGCCGTAGACCTTGCCGTCGGTGGATTTTTCCAGTGCCCATGCTGCTGGTAGTGGGGAGATTGCAGCACGCAATGTGAAAAACACAACCTGGTAGACCTGCGAAAGGAAAAGCGAATAAACAACGGATAGAATTAGTTGAATGGTCCAATCGAGCCCAATTGGGGTAATAAAATTTTATTATTCTGCTGGACTGCGACCATACGGCGTCGCGATGGTTTTGGTCCAGTTCGTGACGGTTTTCTTTCGGTATTCGAAGCCGTAGTAAGTAAAATGAGCATGTTTCAGTCGAGTCGGGGAATGCGCTGAGCATGTTTGCCAGAAGTTCAATTCGAACTCAATGGGCTGCAGCAATTTGTGCGGTTTGACTTTTGTTTCTTGTCTGTGCAGCTCTGCGCTTCGAGTCTATTTGAGGTGAACTTAGTTTGGGCCTGCAGAATTGTTCGACTCGCCTATTGCCCATTTATGGGGCTTCAGTAAAGCGTGTGCATACATCTAACGCGAATCTCGCGCGCCAATCGGTAACATATTTCAACCAGGGTCGACAGCTTGAAAACCGAAAATGTACAGATTAGCACTACTCGATAGGAAGCTGACAGTGACATTTTTTTTCGAATGTGTGATTTACTTTATGGATTGAATTGCTAATTCAAATACATTATGTAACAATTCCGCAATACAGAATGCGAAATCAAGTGTTATGACCCGTTATCCAAACAAAAAGAATTTCGCCGCTTCAAAATTATGTCATATTCAAAAAGTATTAAATTCGTACTCATTTCGTATTTAATTTCTTGTTAAGGCTCAAGTTAATTTCTTTGAGCATGTGTTAGAATTGAGCACTTGGTAGTATGCGTAGGAAAAATTGTGTACAGCTTTGCCGTCGATTTATCCTATAAAGCATTCATTAAACTCCAAAAGAAGAAAATCGATTTATTAGATTATTAGGATTCAAATCATGCAAAATAGTTGGCGTAAAAACAATTGACCGGGCGGGATGGTGCTTTTGAAAAAGTGGCTGTGGTTTTTTCACTACGCAGTTGTGTTGCGTGCCCTGGGACAGTGTGGTGGTGTGACGAAAAATCACCGCCACTTTTTCAAAAACACCATTCCACCTGGTCTATTGTTTTTCCACCAACTATTCTGCATGATTTGAATCCTGATAATCTAATAAATCGCCTGATTTTCTTCTTTTAGAATTTAATAAATGCTTTATATGGATTCGTTCAATTCGTATAGACGCTCACCGAAAGTTCTTTGAGCCTTAAAAGGTTGTTCGCGATAAAATCACCTAAAACACATAGGGGACCATCCATAAATTACGTAACGCAAGAATTGCCCAAAATTGACTCCCCCCTCCCCCCATGTAACAAAATGTCAAAAATTTCTCTGTACCCCCCTCCCTTATTACGTAACAAATTCCGGGAAAACATTTTTTCTTCAGTAAAAACATGCTACGTAACGATCTAGCTAACTCCCCCTCCCCAATATGTCACAACTCGTCACAATTTGTCGTACCCACTCCCCCATAAATGCGTTACGTAATTTATGAATGGTCCCGGTCTCTCGAAATATTCAACCAAATAATGAAATATTACTCACAAATATGGATGTATAGGGTAACCAACAAATGTTGGACCCCCAGAGGAAATGAAATTACGTTACCGTAAGCATTTGCGACGTTGAAACTCATTGAACGAACTAGCTAGTTTTTTGGTAAAAATAGAACTTACCGTGATGGGGATCCATCGTCGCAGCTTTGGGTGAAAGCTGCCGACACCGTGCGAATCAGCAACACATGTGACCATATGTCACAGACGCTGATACAGTCGCAATAGTCGATAAAATAAAAACACCCAGGCAGGCAATTGGTAAGGGACCAAAAAACAAAAACTAGCTCATTCAATGAGTTTCAACGTCGCAAATGCTTAGTGTGGAAGTTTACCGTAGCTTAACCTTTTGTCGGTTCCGACAGCATGAAGTAACAAGTTACTTTACGCTTGTCCGGACATGCCGTAGACTCAGGTGATTCGTATTTCTAATGCCAAAAGACCCTGACTCCTACGGTAGCAGACAAAGGGAATTAGGAACATGTTGCACAACATACAAACAAAGTGCGCTTTTTCCATAACATAGTTGTTACCAAGAGAGTTACAAATACTATACAGTAACAAAGCGTGCTACTTGGGCGGTAAACTCTAAGCTTGCTCATATGACCCTTCTAAACATTCTCCCTTCAACTCCTTGCTCTCCCTTGAGTACTATGGCTCTTAATATTGAAAAATATACTTCACCTTCCAGTCCCTTGCTAATTAAATGCCGTAACAATAGTTGACACATAAACTCGGAAATGAAATTTGTTTACAGCATGACTTTTTCACATTTCGGACTTTTCCACAAAAAATTAGATAAAACATTACAAAGAAAGCTTTTCAAACGCGTACCATGCATAACATCAAGTCAGACAATCTAATTGAATTATTAAAACGTTTTTAATCCACCTAACAGTGTGATGAGAGATTTCTTATAACTCTTATCACTCTCTTCGGATATTATATCGTTTGAGAACATTTAGAACTTGATGCTTCGCGATGTTTTTGATAACACATACTACATGGGATAGTGACAGCACTCAGAGAATCGCTCAAATCAACATAGGACAACATCAGTGCTAGAAATCTCAAACCAAATCAATAGGAAAGCGAAAAAAATGGCCCACAAAATAGACATACAAACGAATTATTGCTAATGCTCTGTTAATAAAATATTTCAATTCCGCAATCAATGCATTGTAGTGGGAAAACTGAATTTTCCTAAAGGGGTTATATATTGTACTGAGCCAAAAAAATCGAATTTTTTTTGAATCGATTTGAAGTTTATACTTTACTCAAATTTCCAACGCGACTGAGAACTAAGAAGCGCTTTTTCTTGAAAAGGGCGATACTAGCAGTGACACCATTCAAAGAAAATCAACAGTGAATATTTCCAGACTTGGTTTTATTTCCTATTTAAGAACTATTGTGTTTTTTACATCCTAGATTGCATGATTCAGTGATCGAAACCTAAAACTTCATAAAGTATTTGAAATTAGTAAATTAAAATTTGTTTTTGCTATTGAAATTGACAAAATGATAGTATCGCCCCTTTGGCGATTGTTTACTTTTTCGGTCCCACCTATCAGCATTGAAGTATCGCCCTTACGCTCTTTAAAAATAACTACCGTTTTACACCACCGATTTCGTCCGGGTTTTTTCAATAGCGATTATTGTTACTATTTACAGCTGATAATCCTAAAAAATACAAAAAAACAGTTTCGCCTCTAAACTGCTAGCAAAAAAAAAAGTATCGCTCTGTTTGTTTGCATGGAGCGCGGAGGGCGAAACTTTAAATAAACAAACAAAAATACAGTTTCGCCCGTCGTTTTATTTTTGCTGTAGTTTAAGAAAGCAATATCGTAGAATCCAAATTTTTAGGTAAATTTGTTGCGTTTAAAAGCCCTTTTCACAAAAAAGCGTTGAAATGAAATCGCAGCTTCTGATATCACGCTACCTCTGAAGTGCATGCGTGCATAGTTCCAAATTTTACTTCGACATCGACTTTTTCTAAAGGTGACTTCCCAGTAGTATCCTTGATTTGAATTATTATCACTAATCCTAATGCCAAAGAACAAATAAAAACTTCTCGAAAACGAACCGTTTGGGAAAATCATCATCATCACTGGAATTTTCATTTTCACGAATCTTTTCGAAAACCTTCCGTCACTTGCGTTAATGCACTAGGTGCACAGTGCTCTGAAAATCTAGCGAAATCGTCTTAGGGCACCAGCGGGTCTAATTCAGAGCTATCTGCGCGGCGAGTTAAATCTGTAAAGAATACTAAAAATTAATTTCTATTCCATAATTTTCAGTTCAGCAATTCGAGAGATCATGCTCACCGCAAGCCATGAAAAATAGACTACGTTGTGAAGCAGTGGTCACTATTTATTAAAAAATCACGGTTAAATAAAAAATAAAACTATTAAAAAAATTCAAATAGTTTATAATTTTCACAAACTTATTAGGAAAAATTGTTTAATAAGCTTTCGTAATATTGTGTAGAAAAAAAAGCTGAAAATTTCAGTATTTTCTCTATCTGCAACATATAAACCCTTAAGTATACCAATTAATTGGTATACGAATTGGAATAGGTTCGCCAAATTTTGGAAGAAGTTTATAAAATAACCCCTTGAAAATACCTAAAAATTGTTGTAGTTCGATGCAATAAAAAAATCCCCAAAAATGAAATGTACCTATTCATGTGAAACACAGTGAATAATACATACCATAAAGACCCATTTTTATCAGCCTCATGGCGTATTTTAGGCTGACAAAATGGGGACATTGACTAAATCGGGATTTTTTTTTTCTTTATAATAAACTGAAGCTGTTAAAATATTCTTCCCGTCCCTTGATGTAGTCTGATAACTATTTCTGATTATGATGAATTTTTCATTTTTGCATATTTCCATCTTCATGATAAGGAAAACATGCTCAAGAAAGGATTTACTCGAATTCAGTCTTGTTCGTCTGCTAGAGCCCATCAAACATATGTTCATATTTGGCTGATAAAATCGGGGTTTCAATGTATTATAATAGATATTCAGCATTCGAAAAAGTTTCTTGCGAACGAGTGTAGAACGACTTTGTTTCTACTTACTTGAAATCAGCGGCGTAGCCAGAAATTCGGTTTGGTGGGGGTTTGGTGAAAATCGATCATACTGTCCAAACGGCATAATTCCGAAACCGTAATTTTTGAAGTTTTAAAATTATGCAGAATTAATTTTTCAGAAAATAGTAACAGAGTTCGTGTCTAGCGAATTTGTTGAGACTTTATTGTAGTCATGAATATTAACCTGAGAAAATTCACCATAAATACTTTTTTGACGATATACCGTCAAAATTATTTTGTCAAATGATGCGCTGTTTAACGTTTGTAAAACTCATCGAAGATACTAAACCTCCGAAATTGGCGGTTTCAAATTATGCTATCTTGACCTTAAATTACTGTTTTTGAACATTTGACCTATACATATAATTGGTCATGCAACAAAAATCAAATGCTCATCAAAATCGATAAGGACCTGCTTGAGTCGAATGGAAATCGTCATTTTTCATAAATTTCTCTCTACATTCGGAAAGTGTTATCCTCGTTATTAATCATATTATGTTTTCGTCTCAACTCGACGCATTCCCAAAATAAAAACTTGTTTTAATCCACCTAGTGGTGCAATTGTGCTTTTCTCATTTGTTCAGACTACGATTCCATGGCTGGTTATGTTCAATACAATGGTGGAAATGAATATTACATGTTCAGTACGATTTGCACATACATACAATGGATCGACAGCCATGATCTTGAGATACTATATGTCGATACTGAAACATCGCTTGAAACCAGCGGCGGATCATGGAGAAATATCCGGGAGGTCCGGGTCCTACCGAAAATTTTCAACTTGTTAAGAAATTCTAAAATAGTTTTAATTTTAAAGTAGCAACCCCTCACTGCATACTCCCTCCGGGCCGGTATGATTGACGATTTTTAGAATGATTGCATAACCTTTCTATATGAGAAAGGCAAAAATGTACCAAAGTCCAAAAAAGTCAATTTTTGTCAAACATTATTTTTTTCGAGTTTACATCAAATCTCAATGTTTCATGCATTTTAAAGTCCTTTGGCATCAAAAATACAAATTTGATTTTGCAAATTTTTCATTTCAGTTTATATGGGAATTTGATGTGTGATTGCACTCTTCAACTTGTAACTTTCATTTGAGACTAACTTTGTGCAAATCGGTCCAGCCATCTCTGAGAAACAGAGGTCACATTTTTCTTTCCACATACGTGTGTATACACACACATACATACACACACAGACATTTTCCGATCTCGACGAACTCAGTCGATTGGCATATGACACTCGGCCCTCCGGGTCGGGACTAGATTGACGAATTTTGGAGTAAATGAGAAAGGCAAAAACATTCTTAGCAAATGTTGAAAGTTATGCATTTTTTTTTGTGAGCAGTTCTATGTTTCATAGACATTAAATCAATTTTAACTTCGCTTCCTATTAAATAAAGACCTATATTTCAGTACATTTCTACAAAAACGAGCTCAATTTGAAAATTAATCTGAGGATTATGATTGATTACAGAATTCTGGAATTTTCTATTGGAATGTTTTCAGGCAGGAATTTGATATTGATGCAATTAGACAACTGTGAAATCAAAACCAATAGGTCAGTTACATATCAGGACCCCATTCCGACAATTTATCAAAAGTCCTCATGAGGTTTACAACAACAGGTTATCAATCTACGGATCAGATAATTGTTATTGAAATATTGAATTAAATCAGTCTGCATCAATAAATTTTCAACTTCAATCCAATAATTTTTGTTGGGTGTGGTGGGGGGGGGAGGGGGGTTGTATGGTGTTAAACCCCAAAACCTTCTCTTGGTTACGCCGTTGCTTGGAGTTATTTATTTCGCTTTTCATTTTTCGATATGTTTCAGATCGATCCGATGGTTATAAGTTAGAAAAATTGCAGTCAGAAGGTTCGCACAAATGAACATTTTTGTATTGATAAGTTATCAAGTTCCTTCCAGACAACATGGAAGTGTTCGGTGATTATTTCTAGCGGTTGTAGATAGAAAAATGAACTACAAAATTCGTTTTATCAAAATAATGTTTAGCTTATTTCAATGGATTATTACTATATTGAACAATAAATAGGCGACAAAGAGTAATTAACAAACAACAAGCCATAACTTTTAAAGTATTCAAAATATATGTTTAAAGTCTTTAGTAAAGTTATTCGCAAAAGTAAGAGCTACAAATTTGCTGAAGACATCATTTCGATACAATCACTTCCAAGAAAATCTGTGAAAATATCTCACTCATAGGGGGATTAATCAGCAAAAGCACAATACCAAAAGAAAGGGCATATTACCTCCGTTAAATTCTCCGAAGATATTATTGACTTAAAATAAGCCGTTTTGGCGTTAATAATAGATTACATGTTTTTGGTCATATTTCTGGCAATGAGAAATGATAAAAATCTTTCGTCCGCATTTAATGTTAAATATCTCTTTTGATAATAGTCCGATTTCAACAATAGCTTGTTCGAAAGGTATTTGTTAAAGCTGTCTAAAAACATATAAATTGTTAATCTATATTGTCAATTTCGGCAGATAATTTTAAAAAAACTGCAAAAAACGCCATTTTTACGCATTCAAACATTCATATCTTGGAAACTAAACATCAGAATCAAAAACAAATTAATAGCGTTCATACTGTTTTTTAGTTCTTTCATTTAAAATTGGTTTGGATAAGATCGGTTCAGCCATTGCTGAGAAACACGAATGAGAATTTGTCCGTTACATACACACACAGACACACACACACAGACATTGTCCCAAATCGTCGAGCTGAGTCGATTGGTATATAAGACTCGGCCCTCCGGGCCTCGGAAAAAATCTTGAAAGTTTGAGCGAATTCTATACATTTCTTTTATAAGAAATGTAAAAATATTAGAATTGAATATTTAAATCCAAATTAAAAATGTAACACTTCCACCGGTTCCTCTTGGTTATCGTGGAAATATGAAACCTTTTCGGTGATATTATTTAAAACCGTGGATTGTGTTTAATTTTAAACAATTAAAGATGAACTAATGATATTGAAACTTAATAGACAACCCAAGGAATGTAATTGTTGCATCAAACCAAACAAAATCAGAAAAACCTGACAGTGCAGGATGCAAACACATTAACAGAGTCCAAAATATGTAGGGGTCCAAATTAGATTGGTTACCCTATCTGTTATATCCAAAAATATATCAATCGCTCATATATAAGACGCACTTTCAGAAATAGCGCCCTTTAAGGGCGTGTTATAAAAGTTATTCAATGCAGTCCAAACGAACATCAGGAATATCTAATTAGAATACTTTTATAAAAGCTTGGCTTATCTGCAAGTTCTGTTCACAGTGTTTCAAAAACGTCTAATACTCGATAGCCAACAGAAACGGAGAAAACATAGTTTTTGTCAAAATTGTTCTTCACTAAGGAGAAATATGCATCTTGCATTGGCCTGCTAAGCCAAACCAAATGTGTCTTATACCATTCGACTCAGTTCTTCGAGATTGGGAAATGTGTGTATGTGTGTATGTGGAAAAAATGTCACCTCTGTTTCTCAGAAATCGCTGGACCGACAAACTTAGTCTTAAATTTAAATGAAAGCTGCAACACTGGAACCATTAAATCTTCATTCGTGAAAATCTACTTATATTTAAATCAAAATGTCGGCCATTTTGCATCCACCATATTGAATTTTGAGAATCCGATATCAAAATCGTAATCAGCGCCACAAAAAAACCGTGGTGTGTACCTTTGCAGGTCAATCAAAATCTTTTTCGACTTTTGACCAGATTTTTCGGGAAATCCGCCACTGTGGCGATGCGCCATAGCGTCTTATTTTTATAGCATTTGTGATGAATACATTATTTTCACACCCAATGCACCAATTGATTTGATTTTTCAGAAAACTGAAATGGCGATGATTTTTTAGACAAAAAGTTTTATCCGGCGGTGGTCAGCTATCTTACGCATCTCTTATTGCCTGTTTTCTATATATGGTTATGTGACTACTTTGGTTATGCGTCCAATTTTTATCCCATCTTATTTAATTGCAATAAGCCGTATTATTCATTTTATTATCTTCATAATTGCACATTTTTCATCGAATGTAATTTAAAATATTTGTTGATTTGATGGCACGTATCCGCCGGTTGACGTCAATCCAGCTGCCATTTCTTTGATCTGAGCAACCTAATTTCTTTGTTTTTGTAGTCTTTATCTGGCCAACTAAGAAATTAATCTAGGGCGATTAACTCAATCCCCACGCGGCAGTGCAGCTATGTAGTAATAGCTTGCATGGCCATATTCGAACTGGTTCTTGTACATAATGAAAAGAGCATAGATTAGGTTGTTTTTTGATGTATAACACATAACAATTCGTTCAACTATCATGTCATAAACGCCGAAAAAACAAGCTTATTCCTTTTGTCTCACGTGGGGAATGGAATATGATGCGTGGAAATACGCATGTTTTTGTGTGAGTGGAATAATAGCAGTTGAATCATGCATGACAAAGTAAGACAAATCGCAGGAAGAGCTTAAAACCAGATAAGAATTTGCGAGTGCCTTAACAGAACAATTGTTTTATTGTGATGTTTATTGGTTTGGTTTTAGTCTATAAGTCATGATGTACCTATTTTCACCAGATTTTTAATTCTTTGTTATCGTGTTGGTATCTTGAAAACTCTTGAGCTTTTATGTAACCGGACACAGCAGCCGATGGGAACTTTTACCTTTCATTTGGTACTAAGTGTAGTTAAATTGTGTTTCATTTCTGAAGCTTTCACACAGCTAGATACTGCTGGACACTGCAAATCCACTGCCAAGGTTATCTTGCGCATTCTTCACCTCGTCAAGGTTTCAGTATTTTGTCTCTTCTTTTGTGTTTCTGTGCGTTTACCATTATCTGGTCAGTGAGCAGTGAAGCAGTGTTTTTTCTAGGAAGCCGTCTGGATACCGCTATATATACAAGTTAAGAACCGCCATAATATAACTCTTCCCATTCTTGTCTATAATACCAGCTTGCACTAGGCAATAAGTATATGCCAAAATGACTTCCCCTGATAATGAATTGCCTCAATTCAAGATGGATGAAGAAATAAAATCGCCTCCCGAACGGCAAATGCCTCCGCAAACCGGGTCATTTAAGATCCTTTTCCGAACCAAAGACAAGAAATGTTTGAATCTATTGCAAATTTCTCGAGTTCTGACGGAGCGATATTCAGCTGTGAAAGAAATATCGACAATTCGGCTTGATAAGCTTCGGATTGTGGAAAACAGTTTAAATCAGGCAAACGACATTGCTAGCTACGGGCTTTTTACGAAGGAGCACAAAGTGTATATACCAGCAAACAGGGTTCCCAGCACTTTCTGGCGCTTCGAAAACCCCAAGTCCTCCCCGCATCGAGACTGGTTTAAGGTGATTTCAACTCTCATGATGCGGTGTGGGGATGCCTCGATGACGATAATTGATCACTCCACGAACTTTGCGACAACTTCAATATGACCATTTTGAACACGGGTGAAATGACACAGATTCCGGCTCCTCCAGCGCGCCCGAGCGTCCCTCTGCACAATATCACTGCGGTTAGATTGCATTTGGAAGGTAATCCCTGATCCCCATGGCAGCAGCCTCCTGCCAATCGTAATTACTATTGCTAACGGTTCAGGGCCACCGACTACAATCAATGTTTCGTATGACCTCATACGAAATATTGATATCCGGTAAAATCGAGTCCACACACTCCGGAGGAAGAGTATGGGTTCATGGCTGGCTTGATTTTCAATACCGCTATTCAAGTTCAAACTAAACGCGTATCAGACGCGAACTCTTTCCCACGGTGGGAAAAACAGTGCTCAAACGTGTACGCGGAGAAGACCGCCGCGTAAAGGACCTTCCGGAACGATGGGTTACCCACCAGTTATGGACAGTACGCGTCGTTAGACACGCGAATGAAGAGTTTGATGAAAGCCAAGAAACGGAGTTACTGGCACCAGTTCGTTGACGTACTAACGAGAGAAACATCGATGAGCACTGCCTGGGGCACAGGCCGGTACTTAGGAAACCGAAACAGTACTAACGAGAGCATGGAATATTCAAACCGTTGGATACTCGATTTCGCCAAGAAGGTTTGTCCGGATGCCGCCCCGAAGCCCGAAGATCTACCGATCCTCGTCGCGTCACGATGTCGCAAACGAAATACTGTTTTCAATGATGGAGTTCACACTTTCTCTCTTATCATGTAATAATAAAGACCCAGGACTAAACAGATTCAAACTCAACTTGTTGCGCAATATGCAAGACTGCCAAAAGACGTTTGTTGATTTTAGTTTTTTGAGGGTAACATTGTCCCTTATAACTGGTGGCAAGCGAAGGTCATCGCCTTCCAAGACCCAAGAAAACCAGTCTCCGACCATAACTCGTATTCGGAAGTTACTCGAGAAAAAGGTTCTATTCCACTTCGACAATTGGGACGAAACAAATGGCATACTCTGTCGTTGCGTTGCTCTCAACAGAAATTCCATTGCCTATGCTGACAAAGAGCACATGGCATCAGTTTTCTTGGATATTAAGGGGCTTTTGAATCAGCACCTGGATTTTTACCGATCATAAATTTTTTTTACTAAACTTGGTGTGTGTGAAAAACATGTGAATTTTTATATGGTTTATATAGACATCACGATTTAGTCACATGGGTCTTCCCCATGTCTAAGCTCTCTACTCTGCAACTTTTACGTGAATGACATTGACGAATGTCTTGTCAATTCTTGCACGATAAGGCAGCTTTTTAGAGAGCAAAAAAAACTTTCAAAAAAGCACTGAGAAAGCAGGAAAAAATATACAAACCCCTACTCAGCGAACGGGTTTGGGCTTGCCATCACCCGACCCGATTCATCATCGGCATTACTTGGGGGAGGGTTTTTATGTGTTTAGTACCCACTCTATTTCACCTACTTAGTTTCTTCAGTAGGGTTACAGCACCACTCTTCGACACACCACCAGTCCACTACCATCTATACAGGCCATGGCAGTCGGAGACCTAGCTGTGAGTCGAGACTTAGTACTCTTCCCCTACGAGGACACGGCTCCCTTGTGTTATTCAGCACCACGTCTCTCCCAAAACAGAGACAACCAGCCAGGTGTCGAGGCCAGTTCGGCGATTCTGGTGAAGCAGGGCGTCCGGTTCACTGGTACCCCGAGGACCCGCGACCGGTGGTGTCTCGTCGCGGTCTACTCAGTCTAGTCCCTGGTAGTGAATCTAGCCTACGCCGACGGAGAGTTCCTCGGCGAAGAAAGCTCTCCCGATACTTCTTTGGTTTTAGAACCACAACTTCTTGAGCCCTTTGGCTCTTTGTCCGGTACCATTTAGCACCGCAACCTCTTTTAATCCTTTTGGTTCCCCTCTCGTTCCACGGTGTTCTCTATTGCACGTCTTAAAACTGTCAATTTGCAAGGACCATTGCAAGATACCTTGCACAATTTGTCTGCTTGGGGTCTCCAGTTGGTATCGAATTTTCCACGGAGTCGTATTTTATAGGAAGTGTGAACTAGCACAACTACAGCTCCAATTAATGTATAAAACTATTGCTTAGGTTTTAACATTCAAATATCTCGGGGTATGGTTCAACTCTAGTGGTACCAGGGGATGTCGCATTAGGTATCTGAAACAAAAAGTGCTGACAAAGGATCAACTTTGGGGTGGTGGGGTTCCCAGCAAGGGGACCTGATCAGGCTGTACCAAACAACACTATTGTTTGTGATGGAGTACGTGTGTTTCGGTTTCCGCTCCGATGCATGCACTCGACCCATACAATGAATCTAGAAGTGCTCGCGTGCGTCCAACCGCTGAAAAATAGATTTTGAGACCTCTCATATCGATTGCTCATTCTATGTGATATCTTGAACCCGTTTGTAATAGCAAATTGTCGAGCTCAATTCTCATACCCGATTAATGTACTTCGATTACATGGCACAAAATATCATCCCTAAACGCTCAGCTCCGATGTATTGGGCTCGCAAATAGCGGTATCTGTGCTTGTGGCAACAGTTATCACGATATCGAACATATTGTCTGGGCATGCACCGAGTACTGTTCTGCCAAATCTCAACTAATGGAAGTACTGGCAAGCCGCGATCTCCTCAATATTTCCCTCGTATACAACTTTCTAAAAACCATCAATATACAGATTCACTATTTTCTTGTCATTCTCAGAAGTGCACTCTACTGCCTGTACCGTACACCAACAATAGTTTGATGCGACGTCAAGCTGACACGAAACATCTCTGTCGACTGAGTCAACAAACACTGGACCTACAGTACAAACATCACACGCGTAACGCGGTGTGTTGCCGATCCGCATCTGAACCGTACTACAAAATCGTGCCGACTCAAGGAAAACCGCCCGGTGTTCCGTCTGTAATCCTCACCGTTGATTTCCCGATGCCGGAAATTGTTAATATCTTACCCCCCCCCCCTCCTTGTCAGCTTCTTTGATACTCAGATGTAAGAATTCGCCATCCCTCCTAAATATCTTCCCAAAATTTATTGACCTCCCTGTCTTTTCTAGTTTTAGTTTTTCAATATATAATCTCGTTAAGAAATGCCCAGCAGAACTACTACTTATAAAAATAGCCTTGATAATTGAATCACTCTCCCCAGTTATCCCTAGTTTAAATATGGTTGTAAAATGTTTTGCTTAGTTAATAATTAATTGCTCCATTAATCTCGCTCCCAAATATCTTAAAGTGCATTACTACACAAAAAGACACTAAATGACCCCTCCCCCCAAATCTTACGAATATTATATAATCCCCTCTTGCAAATGTGTAAATGGGTGAGCTGACTGTCGAAATGTGAGTCCAAACAGTGTTGGGAGTGCATCACATCTTTACAACAACTGGCAACGCGGAATAAAGTTATAATATTCTAAGTGCCTGGCCACCAAGGAATCGAAGGTAACGAAGTAGCCGACGAACTAGCCAGGTGTGGTTCATCAAACATGTTTGTTGGACCAGAACCATTTCTAGGCATCATCAAACTAGAACTTTCAGCTTAGGCAAGAGATTAACTGCTAAACGACTGGCGCTCGACAAGCTAAGAAATTCATACATCAAGGTACAACGAGAGCCAACAAAGTAAAGGATCTAAAACGAAAAGATTTAGGTATAATCACAGGTCCTCCTAAGTATCCTCTGAAAAAATTGGTAAAAGTCAAGATGACATTTGTCAATTCTGTAACTAAGAGCTCGAGAGCTCGGAACAAATTATCTGCCATTGTGCAGTACTATTTCTTCGAAGGAAGCGATACTTCGGAAGGCATCTTATGACGCCGTACGAGGTATGGCATAATGTGAGTTGATAATGTGATTGTTCATTATGTAGACGTAGTTAGCATTAAGCCGCTGAGGATGACTGAACATGTTAGTAGGTCGAAACGTCCGGTAAAATGCAGTTTGTTTTAATTTTCACCGAAAAAAAAATCGATGACCGTCCATATCAAAGAGGTATGGCATACCTGTCACAAACGGATCTTCACCTACATTAATAATGTACTACCCGGTTGGGACGACACATGTGGACAAACAAACAACTCGCTTCCAACTACATTGAATTCGGGCAATTTGTAACATGTAGAGCAAACAGGGGCAGCCACAAACGATAACGTGAATAGTGGTCGCAGTGGCAAAGTATCCCCTAACAAAAAAAATCCCCTTGTATATGTATAAGATAGCTAGAAAATTTCTTTAGTTTCATTATAAAAAACTAATAATTAAAAGGGAATCCCCTAGTTTTAAGAAACTCAAAAGGCAACACAAAAAAATGGCACCTTTAAGCTAACGTGAACGTTCCTTATTAAACGAATTGAATAAAAAAAGAACATAGGTCGATACAACTCGCTTGATGAGAAGATTTGAATAGTGTGAGTCTATACTATCTGCCTGCCATTATATTTAGATATTGTAATTGTTTTAGCCAGTGCACTGCTCGCTTACCAAAAAAAATAATAATCAATGGTTTAGATTTTAATTGATCAAATTCAGAAATATATTAAATATTCTGTTTTCTATGTGATCGAGAGCATTCTCGTGTGGATCTGAAAAAAATCGATCCACCATCAACGTTACAAACCTCAGTTTTTACTTTCAACCATATTTAACCATGGTCAATTAGTGTCTATCACTTTCCAACTGTACGCAGCATTAAAAAATGACATTTCAAACACACAGTGCTGCAGGTGTCGTTTAGCACTGCCCAACAACGCGCCGTGACCACTGCAGGGGATAGAGATTGAAAAAAATCGATTTAAATAATCGTAGCAAGCACCACCATCGATGCACTAGATACGACAGATCCCAACAACAGCATACCGACAGCGGCTTGTAGGCACGGTTTAACCACAAACATTACCGCTTGGAAAATAACCGCTCGGTGTGCGTCTGATTGAAATAAATTGACGCCTCTTAGCTACTTCCATCAGCTTGAAGAAAGGGCCACACATCTTACCTGGCATGAATGTGCGGCCAAATGATTTATAAATATTATCTTTTCTCGCGAGCGATCAATAGACCACCTTTCTCAAAATGAGCAACAGCCCCGACGAATCCGGAACGCCTCTACTGTCGTCACCCGCGATAAACTTCAACTCGGTTTTCCTTCTTTCCGCGCTTAACACTGGGTGAAATGTGCACATTCGTCATCCAGTGCGAGGAAAACGGAGGTTTCTAGGCAGTCAGTTGAAGACTCTATTTACTTAATGGCGCACCGCAGCAGGGCCCTTAGGGCATTTCCTAAAAGTGGTACTCTTGTAGAAAAAGCAAAAAGTACAGTCACTCTGAAGAAAAGGTAAAAAAGCCTTCGAGACCTTTTTGTTATCGGTGTGAACTTGACGATCACTTGACGCAATTTATCAAAATCAATGAATGTGCAGCTACTTCTGATGGCTTGAGATACTCGAACGCACGCACCTCGAAAGGGTGCACCGAGATGATATTTATATTTGTTGCGTTGTTCGGAATGAATAGATGTTGTCTAGCATTTCTCGTCGGCAATCCACTATTATCCTCACCCGAGTGCTACTCATGCTCAGTCCCGGGCCAACTTACCAAGTTGATGGCACTAAAGCAGGCTATTTCCGAGAAAAGGAGCTTCAATAATTTAGTACCCAACATTGGTCGGGATAGGCCAGTGGCAATGGTGAATGCGAGTGCTATTTCTGGAAGCGGCTATTGATTTAAAAGTAACCGCCAACATCAGCTAAGACTAGGTACCTACCCACCAACGTACGGTGAGGAGAAAATTCGATCTTTCTTCCTCACATCGATGGTGGCGTCAAGTTCAAGCTGTTGAAGGGCCTCGCTTTGCTTCTGAGTGTTGTGGGAAATTTCGATCTGTCATGCTCAGGTGTGAAGAGCTCGGATTTTATCAACGTAGGTTATGCTTTCAATTTTTTTTCAATTATAGTAGGTGGTAACTAGGTGGTTCTGTAGAATACTTTTTGTGTTTATTTTATTAGAGTATGTTTTACATGTCTTAAAAAAGAAATGTATAGAATTCGCTCAAACTTTCAAGATTTTTTCCGAGGCCTGGAGGGCCGAATCTTGTATACCTGGGACTGTCACCGCGAACCGGAAATGGCCTGTCACTGCGAACCGGGCCTTTCTTGATGATTTTCATTTTCTTGTAATAAACAGTGTGTGGGTAGTATCGTCATATTCTCGCTATATACAAGGTGTTTTTAGAAAATATATTGCTTAGATGCAGGTACATGCACAGAAATAAATATGAATAATGAAACGACGGCAAGTGCAATTTTATTATTCTGGTCAACAGTTATGGTTAATGTTGTTTTATATAGCACAGAGAAACGATAACATAGTTCATGTCATGCATGAGCTCTATTATTTTCGGCACAAATTTGTACCTCATCAGCGGAAATCTATGCCGCATCGGCACAGTACTATCATCGACATTTGCTTGAAATTATTTTGCAAGCTGATTTTTCCCTGCAAAATAACATCAATAACGGGAAGGAAAAAGAAGACCGTCTTCGCATATCCCGTCCCAGTTAAATACCAATCGACTCAGCTCGACGATTTGGGACAATGTCTGTGTGTATGTAGCGGACAAACTCTCATTCGTGTTTCTCAGCAATGGCTGAACCGATCTTATCCAAACCAATTTTAAATAAAAGGCCTTTCACCCAGATAGAACGCTATCAAATGACTTTTGATTCTGAAGTTTAGTTTCCAAGATTTGAATATTTGAAAGTGCATAAATGGCGTTTTTTGCATATTTGAAAGTGCATAAATGGCGTTTTTTGCAGCTTTTTGAAGTTTACTGCCGAAATTTATAACGTCACTAAACAAATTATATTTTTTTAGAAAGCTTATACGAATACCTTTTGAACGAGCTAAAGACTGACTTTCATCAAAAGAGGTATATAACATTAAATACGAACGAAAGATTTTAATCATTTCCCATAGCCGGAAATAAGACCAAAAACATTCAACGTAACGCCAAAACGGTTAATTTTAGGTCCTTGGTATCTTTGGAGAATTTAAAGGATGCAATATTCCCTTTCTTTTGGTATTGTGTTTTTGCTGATTAAACCCCCTACGAGATAGATATTTTCATAAATTTTCTTGGATGTGATTGAATTGAAATGATGCCTTCTGCAAATTTATGGCTCTTAGTTTTGTGAATAACTTTACTGAAGACATCAAATGTATATTTCGAATACTTTATCTATTATGGCTTGTTGTTTATGGATTACCCTTTGTCGCCTATTTATTGTTCAATGTAGTAAAAATTTATTTAAATAAGCCAAATATTATTTCGATAAAACGAATTTCGTATTTCATTCAACCGCTAGAATAACCACCAAACAATTCCGAGTTGTCTAGATGGAACATGATCACTTATCGGTACAAAAATTTTCGCAGACGTTTCGATTCCATTATAAACTCTCAGAATCAGAAATCCTTCTCTAACGGGACGACAATCGTTAGCAGTCGTTTTATGCGATCATAAGTCTAGACCTTTTATTCAAAACGACATATCTAGTGACTCTCTTTGTTTACTTTCTCTTTCGATTATTACGGCGTCACTATAGCACTTTTCACTTATTTTACAGTACAGATCGAAAGACGGTGGTTTTGACTAGCATATTATGCAAAGAGTTGAGGGATAAATGTTAAAGCGACCGAATTATTGACAGAAGATAAAGTAAACAATGAGAGTCACTCATTGTTGATGTCTTTTAGAAAAAAAAAAAAAGCTCAAGAATGTTTGCTTTGTTGGACTCTGCATGGCGGTCAAGACGGCTGTCATGTGCTAAAGAGCGGAACGCGAAACGTCCTTATGCACAAAGTAGTTCTTTTTTACCATGTTTCTGCCAAAAAAAATATTTTTTTTTAAATTTTAGTTTATGTTAAAAGGGTATCCTAAATTAATTAGTATACTTAAGGATTTGTATGTTGCATTTTTTTTCCTACACAATACAGTAAGATTCCGTTTTTGGCATGTTCCGTTTTTGGCATGCTCCATTTTAAACAACAAAAAAGTTTCGTTTTTGGCAAAAAATGGGTTCCGTTTTTGGCAACTTTATTTTGTTCATAGTAAATCTTTTGAAAAATGCTCAATAATAATTTTGTTTTAATAATGGATATCGCTTTTGACTTTATTTCCAAACATAGGAGTCATAAAGTTAAATTTGTTGATATTTTCTATTATATCATTCCATTTCACATATTCTTATATAATTAATGTTCTTGAAACATTTATGATGTCACAAAAATTAAAATAAAAGCTTTTAAGGCAAGGTTCCATTTTTGGCACGGTTCCAGTTTCGGCAACTGAAAAAAATATTGTTGCCAAAAACGGAATCCTGCTGTACTACAAAAGCTTATTAATCAACGTTCCCAAATAAGGTTGGGGAAATTATGAAGTATTAATTTGAACTATACACGCATGCACTTTAGATGTAACGTACAATTTCAGTTCTTAGTTAAGAAATTTAGGAAATTTGAGTAAAAGCTATTGAGAGTATGAACTTCACATCGGTTAAAAACATTTCGAGATTTTTGGCTCAACGCTACGTATATAACCCTTTTAGGAAATTCAGTTTTCCCTACAAAATGCATTGATTGAAGAATTTAGATATGTTATTAACGAAACATTGGCAAAAAATAGTTTGCATGTCTATTTTTTGTGCCATTTTCAGCTTTTACATTGATTTAGTTTAACCTTTGAGATTTCTAGCACTGATGTTGTCCTATGCCGATTTGAGCGATTCTCTGAATCCTGCCACTAACCCATATAGTATATGTTATCAAACACATCGCGACTCATCAAATTCTAAATGTTTTCAATCGATATAATACCCGAAGAAAGCGATAAGAGTTATAAGAAACGTATCATCACACTGTTAGGTGGATTAAAAGCGTTTTTCAGTTCAAGTTCACGTTGCCATCTAAAGTTATTTGACGTTCAATAACAATTAACCCAGATTGCCCAGATTTTTTCTAGCACAAATGTTCCAATTCTATATTTCCTTAAAACTATTGGGATTAAGAAACACAAAAAACTGGTTTTCAAGTTAGTTGCTTTCCTTGCAATGCTAAAATCTGCTCAATTTTTACCTTCCAATGCTCAATAGATGTTTCGAATTTTTACAGTCTCATTACTTGGAAAAGGTAGCCGAAAACAGTCAAAATTGACAGATTATATCAATTTTCAACAATATTTTGAGACAACGAAGATAGATTAACATTTCATTTTCTACCATTAACTTAAACTATCACGGCAGCACTGCTCCATAGGAATCCAATAACACTAATTGCAATAACTTCAGTTCTACTTATAACGCTTTCAACTTTTCACTATCAAATGAAAGGTAATGGTGTTTTTGTGAGCAAAAGTAGCCTATATCCAGGCCCGACGAGAGGGGGGGGGGTCAGGGGGGCCAACTACCCTGGGGTCCGGGTCTGTTTTGGGGGCCCGCATTTTAAACTGAATTGAATTTATTTTAATTTAATTGTTGATGTTTGTTTCTGTTGATACTGCAAATATATTACAATCAACTACGTTCCAATCGTTCCAATGGTTTTCTGAAGTACGTGAACGTAACCCAATTAGATTCATTTAACAGTGCAATTGAACCATTCTGGTTTCATTTATCGCAAGTGTTTTTCAAAGTATGTAGTATGAAGTGGTATACAATTTATCATATTCTTAGCTAACTGCTACTAATAAAAGTTGGATATTTTCGGAATGGGGTTGACGAGTAGATGACGAAAATCAATGTATGGAGCCATTTTGAAAACCAAGATGGCGAATTCCATTTACGACATCATTATAACCTAAAATATTGACGTTTTCGAAATAAGATAATCATAGAATAGATATAGGTATAGTGATTTGTGATGCGAATGATATGATTATAGAAAACTTTTCTCAACCAGAAGACGCAATATTGGCCTGCAAAAGGGCATCGCCCATCTACTCGTCAAATCCGCTTAAAATACCCTCATAGTTTATACAGATATTGTTCGAAATAGCTCCAAGCTACCATTTTTATCATCTACTCGTCAAGCCCGTTTCAAAAATTCCCAAATTGTTAGGGTTATCGAGATTATTGTTCAATCGAAAGTCTCCATCCTGGATTTCAAAAAGGAACCAAATATCCATTTTCATCATGTACTTGTCAAGCCCGTTCCGGAAATATCCATTTTGTTAGGGTTATCGATAATGTTGCTCAACCAACGAATTTTAATAAGAATGTGAAGCGAACTTTTTTTACTATCTGAATCCCAAAAAACGAACTACGGCTTGGTTCGTAAATGGAGATTGCAGTGTACACATTTGATGCAGAAAAATATGGGAATTTAACTAGATACTTATTCAACCCATTAGTTTAAACCAAAAGTTGAAACTCTTTCTCTCAGACTTCGCTGTTGGATCCCAGTCATAGCATTCGGAATGTTTTCTCTCTGAATGTCAGCGCAAATGTAACAATTGATTCCAAAACCGATTTTACCATGTTCAGAAACCGATTAAGAAAATTCGTTCAGGTCATAGTGACAACTGCAATAGCTGCATCCAGCACCTCAAAATCAACAACATGTACCAACAACAAGAAACAAGGCAACATCAGTGGTGCGAAATTTTACATTCAGTTGTCTATTTCTGATTAATTTGCTGAAACCAATATTCAGTTTCAACGCTTCCCTCATTCATTCACTTTCAAACTGACTGAAATTTCATGCAGGATCGAATGGTTAAGTGCAGAGGAAATATAAATTCATTCACCAACCAAAACATTCATTTGTTATTATGTGGACAGTTTGAAGGCAGAAGTTCTTTTACATTTTCGAGCATAACTGACTTGCGTAATCTATATCTGGTGCACTTTTACTTGATAACCCCTCTCAGAGCTAGCATAGAAACAAGATTCAGTTTGCTTCTGAAACCGAACATATGCGAACATGAATGCGTTGTACCGAAAAAGTGAAGGACAAGGGAAACAAACCAAACATTCGATTCATTGTGGTGGGCATGAATTGAATTTTGTTTCTCCTTCAAGCTCAAGAAGGGATGTCAATTTTTCTAAGCTCTGATTCTGGGCATCATTAACGATGGTAGCATTAACGTGCGCCAAGGGAGCATGAACGATGGCGATATAGACTGTATGGCAACGCCGCAAAAAGGGATTCCAATAGCAATGGCAAGTCGGGCGCAAGTCGTTCTAATGGTCAGCCACAAATATTCCTTAATTAATTTTTATTTTTTCCATCTATTACATGTTTAAAATACTGATGGCTCTGTTAAGCTAACGCATTGAATCGTGTCAAAAAAAACAATTTTCATAAAAAATAGTTTAATTGAAACGGTTGCATCCGTATAGTTTCTCTAATCGATATTGAAATAAGAAGTCGTATATGGTAGGGCCCGTCAGTACTTCAAACCCCGGGGCCCGGCGCGGCTCTCGACGGCCCTGCCTATATCAAAATTCATCGATGTTTAAAAACGTTGTTGCTTATAAATAACATGGGCATGAAGAGGTTAAAGTAAAGTTTTCTAAATCTCTGTTCGTCATGATCTATGTCACGTCTTTTATTAGTTATTCAAGTAGGTCAGTCAGTCTTCATTGAGACCAAACAATTCATCAGCCAATAGCAAATCGTCAACATCGAGGTTAATTCTGTGGGACTTGGATTGACGGCGTCATCATAATCCTTCCTATAATGACTGTTGTGACATTAAAGCAATGCAAAACAGTAAACATCGGTGGCCCACCGCAAAGACCTGCTAACTTTCGGTTCGTCAGCAGGTACGAAAGACGAAACCTGAATAAGATTAATCAATTTTACACCCCAATCCAAACCACGCCACGTCTTAATAAACACCCGACTGAACTAGAGGAGAGTAGTTTTACGTAGTATTTCTAGAGAAAATTTTCAATAGGACGTAAGTAACAATGAGAGATTCTCTTTGAGGTCTTTCTCTTCTGTTCATTACTCGGCCATTTCAGCATTTACTACTCTACTCTTTGCATAATATTGTAGTAAAAACAGTCGGCTTTCGATATGTACTGGAAAATTAGTACAAAGTGTTGTAATGACGTCGTAATAAACGAAAGAGAAAGTAAACAAAGAGAGGCTCTCAATGTTACTTACGTCCTATTGAAAATTTTCTCTAGATTTATTCAACAAATGGTTGACTGGCGTTTTTTTCTGTGTTGATTTATGAACCGCCATGCTTTAGTTGCCGGGCAAATTTGACATGAATGAAAGTTCTTCGTCATTCATAAATACGGGATAAATCTGTCTCTGTTTGATGCAGTGGAAGCGTTAAAGTTCGCAAGGTTGATTGCATCTACTGTGCAAGGATAGTCACATCACGGTACAACATAGGTTTTCTTGTGTCATAGCTTCTTAAAATAGATATGATTAATGATTCCGAAAGATAGATCATAAGTATAAAGTAAAGCTGGAGTACCGGGTGATGACGAACTTCGTATGTTTTACATAGATGGCTTCCCGCTAGCACTGTTGTAATCACAGAGAACGAATGTCAATCTTGAGCGTTAGAGTTATGTTAAAATAACCAGATCATTCAAAGGTAACTTGGATACATTCCTCCAGATGCACTTTTAAGTTCGAACTGAGAGCTAGTGTTTTAACGAATATTCGTTCAAACATTTAAGCTAGTGTTTGTTTGAACGGGGAAATTTGTTACCTGTGCTATATCTTTTCCGGCATTGAATAAAATTTAACATTTCAATTAGAAAGCAATCATCGAATTGAAATAAAACTGGCAAGCATCATCGAAAAATAATTCAAAATATTGATTTGTCTTTAACACGCTGCAGCAGTCATAGTTCAACAACTTGAGCTAACTCTCTGGTAGTCGCGACATTATCTACATTTAGACGACCGTTCATTTAATCCACAGAAATAAGAAATAGTACTATTGAACGAGGGACTTTCAAACAAATCGACGTAAAACCACTCACATGCAAACAAACAATAAATGAATAAACTCTTTCAAAACTTAGGATGACTACTTTGGGACCATTCATTAATTACGTAGCGTAAAAAATGCCCAAAATTGATTCCCACCCTCCCACAATGTAACAAATTGTCATAAATAATAAATCATCTCCCCCTCCCCTAATACGTAACGAATTCCTCGAAAAAAATTTTTTTTTTCAGTAAATATTTATTTATATTTATTTGTTACATAACGATCTTGCTTACTCCCCCTCCCCCATATGTCACGACATGTCACAATTTGTCGTACCCACTCTCTCCCCCCGTTTCGTAATTTATGAACGGTCCCTTTCCACAATTCCAAGTCAATTCAAATAAATTAACTGACAGCCATCAACTTTCAAAATGCCAGCATGCAACTAATGCCAACCGATGTGTTCCCCGGGAAAAAAAACACACGCACCTATGTAACAAGGTAGCGCATACCTCTATCAACATCCGAATGGTTGTTAGCAAATGGACCCTTCGCCGATGATGAGAAGTTTGGCGATACCAGAATGCGGCTTCCATAATTAGTAGGTTGTTGTCGTCTGGTCATTATCACAACAAAAAGGTGAAATGAAAGGAAAGGCCCTTTTCGGACGGGTCTCCAGGTGCAGAGACAATTGGCTGTATCGATTGCGAGTGCCTGGTGAACTGGGATGCTGCGAGTGCTTTCTGTTTACCGTGCTCCGGTTGAAAGATTTTTGTTGAATGGTACAGGAAATTCCAAAGACACTCGAGTTTGAAATTTAAACAAGCCCTTTTCTAATTAAATTTAAGGCTTTGACATAAACAGATGTTTGCAAACGTAAATGTTTAGACATATTTTTAAAGGGTTGTTGTTTCTATTGTAATTTAACTTCACTGCACAGTTTGGCTAAAAAACTTGCCTTACAACATTTAAAATAAAGCAAACCTATGTGTCGAAAAATTTGATTGAATTTCGTATCAGTGGGACAACAGCACAGATTTCAAATTAACTTTCTTGTCACTTTAGCGCTGTCTACGGTCGGTGGTCTGTCTTTGGATTGAAACGTCAAGTTTAACCTAGATTCCACAAACTTAACATGCAAAGGCATATAAGCAGGCTCAACAATCTTCATCCATTACGGGTGGGCGCCACGGGATGCCAAAAAGCAACACAAGAACCGCCTGATAGAAGGTTGCTTACCGACTAGCAGCTTGGCCATTTGAGTACTCGTAAAACGCACAAGATGAGGCAATCGGCAAGCGTTTTTAACGCAACTCATAATTGCCGCTGGGATTCAAAATGAACTTACAGCGGAATGATGAACATTTTGAATAAGATCCTTAGAATGTGTTATTTAATTTTTTAATTTTTTATGTACGTACAAGGGAACGCGAACGTAACCGATTCTTACTTCGGCGTTCGATTACAAATTGGCAGCGCAGTTTGAAGTATCAATCGGAATAAAATTTATAACAATCGACTGCCTTCTGGTTGCTGTAAATCGCAGTCTGCGTTAGGTTGACTCAAAATACATAAAGAAATGGAAATGCCAATTCAGAAAAGAATAGTTTTTAGGTGAATAACAAATAAATAACATTTTCGATAATATTTCCAATCTGTTCAACAAACCAGATAATCATTATGAATAATTTACTATATAAATCTTCATAACCATTAATCTAGCCTTACTTCTAAGGGACCATCCATAAATGACGTAGCATTTTTGAGCGATTTTCAACACCCCCCTCCCGCATCGTAGCATATCGTCACAAACTTCTTAATACCCCCTCCTGGTAATTACGTAGCTTGACGGTAACTCTACCGCCCCCCCCCCCTTGTCACCACAAAATTTAAAAAAATAAAGAACGATGATAGATCCCCCTTTAAAAAAGCTACGTAGCATGACAAGACCCCCTACCTCGCTGTCGTCACACATCATCACAAAATACAAAACTCCCCCCTCCCCCATATAATGCTACGTTATTTATGGATGGTTCCTAAAGAGATTTTAACCGTCATCAATTTAAACAAGTGTGAGCAAACATAAGAGAAATTCTGCTTTTTCGCTAACAAACTAACATTGTCCCACACGATTGGAGACAAGTGAAGGTCATCGCCATCTAAAAACCAGAAAAACCAGCCTCCGACCACGATTCGTATCGTCCGATCGCAATGCTGTCCTGTATCCGGAAGTTGTTCTAGAAAATGATCCTATTCCGCCTCGACAATTGGGCTCGAAGCAAATGGCTTACTGTCAGATACACAATTTGGCTTTCGCAAAGGCAAAGGGACGAACGATTGCTAACAAAGAGCAGATGGCATCAGTGTTTCTAGATATTAAGGCGGCTTTTGATTCAGTTTCGATCAACATTCTTTCAGAGAAGCTGCACCAGCATGGTCTTTCAGCGACTTTACTAAACTTGTCGGAAAAACACATGCATTTTTCGCATGGTGACTTATCGACATCACGATTTAGCTACATGGGCCTTCCCCAGGGCTCATGTCTAAGCCCCCTATTATACAATTTCTATATCAAAGACATTGACAAATGTCTTGACAATTCCTGCACGTTACGGCAACATGCAGACGATGGCGTGATTTCAGTTACGGAACCCAAAGCTGTCGATCTACAAGGACCATTACTGAATTCCTTGGACAATTTGTCTGCTTGGTCTATCAAGCTGTGTATCGAATTCTCCACGGAGAAAACCGAGCTAGTTGTATTTTCTGGAAAGCGTGAAGCAGCACAACTACAGATTCTATTAAAGGGCCTAACTATCGCTCAGGACTTCACAGTAAAAGAACAAAGGGTCATATTCGACTCGAAAGGTACTTGGGGATGCCACATTAGGTGGCTACATTCGATAACCCTAAGGTATCAACGAAACTTTGGTTCAAAGGGATGGATGTGGGTCGTGACTTCATTCTTGTTATGTCCCGACTCATGGCAAACCATTACATGCTGGATGCACATCTCCGGCGTATTGGGCTCGTGGATAGTGGTATCTGTGCTTGTGGCGACGGTTATCACGATATCGAGCACGTTGTCTGGGCGTGCACCGAGTACAGTTCCCCCAGCTCTCGGCGAATAGATACCCTCCAGACCCGAGGAAGACCAACGTCCCGGTTCGAGATGTACTGGCAAGTCGCGATCTCTTCCATATGTCCCTCGTGTACACCTTCCTAAAAATCATCAATATACAAATTTGACTGCCCTTTTATTTTTATTTTCATTCTAAGAAGTGCCCTCTTCCACCCGTACCATACACCCACGATGGTTTGATGCGACTCCAAGGCGACGCCAAACATCTCTGTCGAATGAGCCAACAAACACGGGACCTACAGCACGAACATCACACGCACAACTCGAAGTCTTTCCGATCCGCATCTGAGCCGTACTACGAAATCATCCCGAGAAACCCCTGCCGACTCGAGGAGGATCACCCGGCGTCCTAGTACACAATTCTTCTTGATGAAAGCCACCCGATTCTGTAACCTATGACGTTGATCTCACGATGCCTGAAACTCCCTCTGTCATCTTTATCCACCCTCCCTCCCCTGAATCTTATACCCAGAAGTCTCACCCCCTACACTCCTCCCAATTTATCTTCCCGAAGCATTTTGCTCTTCCCGTCTCTTCTAATTTTAACTATTATGCTACATAATCTCGTTGAAAATGCTCAACTCCGCTTTCCTTTTCATAACAATAGCTCTAATTAATCCCTCCGAATATTTAAAAAATTCAATAGCGCTCTTTAGTTATTCCTAGTTTTAAGCTAGTTGTACAAATTGTCCCCCTTAGTTAAAAATTGTTTGTTACAATAATCTCCCTATGAAAATTATATTATCACCCCCTGTGTATTTGATAGCTATAAAATCTCCTTAGTTTCATTTTTAAAAAAGTCAATATTTTATACCTTGTTTTAGGAAATTTAAAATGAAAAACAAAACAAAATTGGCACCTTTAAGCTATCGCAAATGTGCCTTATCAAATAAACTATTGAGTGAAAAAGATGGGTGGGTAATGTCTGCGACATAACCGGAGAGATGTAGAATACATAAGGAACACGTTCTTCAAATATGTTGATACTCATTGGAATTTTCGGACAAAAGGTGATTTGGGCGAGGAATGTTTCAAATTATTCTTTACAAAAATGATGGTGGTCCTGAAAACGACCGTTTTTGTTGGCGTTGTTGGCCTTGGTGAGGGAGATGGCTAACGATGAAATGAATTGTTAGCATGAGGAAGTCGCATAGTACTGGCCAATGGCAGAACAGATAATAATTGATTCCTGAAAATCAATTTTTCTTTATTCATGTAAATTATACATACTTACAAATCTAATAAAAGATTCCTGGTCATATTTCTGAATCATTAGTGCGAACATTGTGTAATTTGGTTAAGTACAATGAAAGTTACAAACTTTCCAAACTCGACCTTCTGTTTCTTCCGAAATATTGAAATGGGGTGTCTATATTAAACCGTTAGTCGTGGTCACAATAAAAAAAGATGGGTGGGTAATGTCTGTGACATAACCGGAGCGTCGTGATTTCAATTCGAGACGTTAATTTAAATCTAATAATATTCAACAGAATCACGTTTGAATGGGAAATTTTCAAATAATTCTCTATGGTAATAATGGTGGTTTTGAAAAGAACCTTTGGTATCGGCGTTGGTGTTGATGGTGATGCGCTGTATCGTTGGATATATTTGGCATGATAGTTACGTGCCTGGCGAACTGTTTTATAGCCTCGAACAAAACTACAAGACAGGCTTCTTCGGGTACCATTACGGCTGAACTTTATAAGCTTAGCTCGACTTTGAAATCCTGCACAATCTCACGAATCAGACACTGGTAGGGCCATTTTGTTTGCTACTAGCACGGATCTGCACAAAAAAATCATTTAATGCAGTTAGTTCACGGAGGCTGCCAAAAAGCTCGAATAGAAGCATGCGACTTCAACATTTCTCTTAAACACATGCAATTGAAGCAACACTGATCACTAGAGGGATGGTGAGGGAACACGCACATTCGTTTTGGTAATTCTGATAATAACAGTAGAAAGGAATGGAAAAGCAGTGCACGAAACGAGCGAGAGGATAATTTAAATTTTTGTTCCGTGTGCAAGCTACCTCTTTCCACACAACGTATTATGTTGCTTGTTGAAAATTTGTTACACATCTTAAAATGAAAGTTTCAGTTTAACTCGCACTAGAACACAATTGATTGGTCCTGAAAAGAACCGTTGCTTTTATTGTAATTTACGCCCAGTCCCAGCGGACACTGTGAGCCAGTTTGATTTCTTTTGCGAGAAAGTTACGTACTTGGCGCTCTATTTTGTATCCTCAAACAAACCGACAAGTAGGCATCACTGGCTTCATTACGCCTGAGTTTTGTAAGCGTAGCTCGACTTTGAAGTAATACACAACCTTACGAACCAGACGCTGGAATGTTATCCAGCGGATTAGTTGCTCCGTTGCCCTTTAGTTAATAAATAAAATATACGAAATACAGGCATGGCGACAGTTCCTGATCGGTAGTTGGTTGCGATGGGATACCAGTAGCTGGGGCACTTTTGCGGACCGTCATCATTGCCAACTGCTTTCCTCCGGTGGACTGGCTGCTTGCTAGTGCTTGAACGAATACGAATGATGAGAAAAACTGACCGACCAATATTCATATATGAAAACACGAGAAAGCACTACTATCGCTCTCTCGCTCGTTTTCGTGCCATTCCTGTGCCTTTCCTTTCCGTACGGCTACCAATACTAGCATAACCAAAAATAATATTCTGTCTTTCCATCGCCTTCAATCTAGTGGCCAGTGCTAGAAAACTTGCATGTTCAGTTTTTCAATAACAACATTCCAACAATATTTTCAAAGAATGTTGCAGATTTGAAAAGAAGGAAAAGATTTTCACAAATTTAAATTCTTTTGTCTTATTTGTTAGCGCTGATACTGGCCATTTGATGGTGGGGGAACACCCACATTCGTTTTAGTTATGATGGTATTAGCAGCAGAAAGGAATGGAAAAGCAGTGCACGAAAACGAGCGAGAGAGGATAATTTAAATTCTCTTTCTTTCGTTCCACACATCGTATTTCATATATAGCTTTCTGAAAATTATTTGTTATACACCATAAAATGTAAATTTCAGTTTACCTCTTATTAGAACACAATTAATTGGTCCTGTAAAGAACCGTTGTTTTATTGCGGGAGCATAATTCAGACGCACTCCCCGCGGACACGTTGAGCCAATTTAATGTATTTGGCCTAAAAGTTATGCGCTTGGCGCACTATTTTGCATTCTCGAACAATCCGACCAAGTAGGCATCGTTGGCTTCTCGGGGCATCATTACGACTGAGCTTTGTAAGCGTAGCTCGACTTTGCAGTCCTGCACAATCTCACGGCCCAGATGCTGGAACGATAGCCTACAGATTAGTTGCTCTGTTGCCCTTTAGTTGGGGCGAAATTCTTGCAGGGCGACAGTTCCTGATCGCGTTGCGATGAGTCACCAGTAGCTGGGGCACTTTTTCCGACTGTCGTCATCGCCAACTGCTTTCCTTAGGTGGACTGGCTGCTTGCTAGTGCTTGAACGAATACGAATGATGAGAAAAATATTCATATATGAACACACGAGAAAGCACTACTATCGCTCTCTCGCTCGTTTTCGTGCCATTCCTGTGCCTTTCCTTTCCGTTCGGCTACCAATACTAGCATAACCAAATCGAATATTCTGTCTTTCCACCGCCTTCAATCTAGTGGCCAGTGCTAGCAAACTTGCATATTCAGTTTTTCAATAACAACATTCCAACAATATTTTCAAAGAATGTTGCAGATTTGAAAAGAAGGAAGGAAAAGATTTTCACAAATTTGAATTCTTTTGTGTTATTTGGTAGCGCTGATAAAGGCTATTTAGTTTGCTACTAGCAAGGTGCTGCACAAACAAATCGATTTATGCAGTTAATCAACGGAGGCTGCCAAATAGTTCGAATAAAAGTATGCGACTAGGGTACTTTGCACGTTCTATATTATATCAATACTAGAGAGGATCAATAAAATAATTCAAATTGTAATAGCGACATGCAATTGTGGCAACACTGGCCATGGGATGGTGGGAGAATACGCACATTCGTTTTCGTTATGATGGTATTAGCAGCAGAAAGGAATGGAAAAGCAGTGCACGAAAACGAGCGAGAGATAATTTAAATTCTCCTTCTTATTTTTTCCACGCATCGTATTTCTTATATCGTCGCTGTTGTGCTATCTTATGACAAACGCCATTTTGGGGTAAACTGAGTTAGATATGCCACATTACTTATCTAAACAATCTCTACAAAGTGGCGTTTACAGAATTTTGACTTTCTGCATGGTTACTGAGATATAGCGAGAAATGTGCTGAGAAATTTTTAATTTTTTGCTTCAAATGACTATGTAGTGGGATTGGCTCAAATTATCTTGATGAATAAGATGTTTTTATATGTAAAACTATCTCAGAAACACAATGGCATAATCATTTTCAAAACAAAAATGCGCGAATTGTGAAAAAAATGCAATTTAAGTTTTAAACTGGAAATATAGCATATTTGGCAAAACTGTGACCAAAAATAACTATTTTTGCTAGATTCCCTGACTTATTTCCTTCAAAATGCATCTCACTGATTGTTTATAGACCAAATGAAGCCAAAGATATGAATAAAAGTTGATAGTTGATGATTTTTTTCTATGGAAAATTTTCCATGCACGATTATGACACGCTATACAAATTTTGTCATCAATACACATCTATGACACGTGTGAGTGCGACTTTTGTTTACATTTATACTAAAAGCTCGCAACATAGTCAACTGATCTTTGTAAAATTTGAATGTTTAACACAGAATAGACAGAAGCATCAATTGCCTTCCTTGAATTTTTTATACCATTTATAAGTTTCGAGATATTCAATCTCAAACTTTAAAAATCGTTTTTCTCGAAATGTGCAAAATGGCGCTTGTCATAAGATAGCACAACAGCGACGATATAGCTGAAGTGGCAGCACTGCCAAATCTCTCGGAAGTGATTTTGTGTTCCTCCCATAGTTTACAAAATTTTGCAGTGAAATGTAATATATTTGATAGGAAATCGAAGTTCATCGCTCGGTAGGTCGTTTCTCCTGTTGTGTTATGTGTTGGTAGGCAAAAGTATCGTTGGAATAGTGTAATTTGACGTAGTGATTTTATCGTCACATCACAATTATTTTACTATGTATGTGCGCGAGCTACCAAAAAAATGTTCCCACTTAGCATCGACAGCGCTATCTGAACTTGACTAGTTGATGCAACGATTTCACTGATTCCCAGTTAAACTAATTCCGGAACCGGTTCGGATATCTGAATGGAGTCAGTACCCAGTCAAAAAAAATGCGGACTAAGATCATCAGGCGATTTTAATAGTTTGACGTTTGACTCAACTCGCCTGTGCTAATTGCCCCTAGGAACAAATGCTATTTGCGAATGCGATTTAAAGGCAATTTCAATACTTAGACGACAAATTTTCTGGCGGCTGCAATGGACTTGGTTGTTTTTGCATTTTTCAAACATGGCGGTTAGTGTTTTCCACATTATTCATATTATATATCTTATTAATTCAATATTTTTTTATTGTGTTATTCATGTTAATTGTTTCATTTGTTTTAATCATTTTATTAAATTGTTAGTTTTTCCCAGTTCATATATTGTTCAGTTTCTTCATTTTATTAATTCGGTTTAGTCAGTTCTTTTAGTTATTGGATGACAGTTAGTTAGCTTGAAACAATTTAGGTTACTCTCTTAATTTCATAACTTTTTTAATATTGTCTGATTTTCATTTGAGCTAATTTGATTTGTTTTATTAATTTGATTTATATGGATCATTCTATCCATTTTATGAACAACTTTTTTTTGTTTCATAATTGTTTTGATTTTTGGTTTGTTTTGTTATTGTTTTTTAATTTATTCAGTTTATTATACGTGCAGACTACGTGTTATACGTGCAGGACTCGAGGCTGTGCTTGTCTCACATATAGTTGCTTGCCAGCTTTGCGTGCGTTTGGCAAATTAATGAATAATACAACAGTTATATGTATGAGAGGTGTCTCATCCCACTGATGGGTGGATTAAATCCGTTTTATGTATACATGTGTGTATATATGTGTATGTGTTTATGTGTGTATATGTGCATATAAATGTTCAAAAAATGGTTGCATTATACACGGGATTGTTTTGTAGTGTACATATATAATCTATTAATGTGAAAAACTGATACTTCTGGATAGAAGTCAGATCTTTCTCCAATTACAGCTCCTTGGAGATCTCCAATGGAACAACTTACACAAGTCCAACAGGCAGTGACACCAGACTAGGAGAAACGGAAGCGCTGAGGAAAACACGGAGTCTATCGGATTTTTTTATTATTTCCCCTTTTCTTTCTTAAATAAGCAGGAATTCAAGAAATGTGGATGAGAGTTAAAGGAGACATAAATGAAAGATATGAATGAAGGCAGAAAACTGAAAAAATGGTAAGTTCTAGTACACATGTGTTATGTTGTATATATATATATATATATATATATACAAATTGAACCATTATAATAAATACGCGTCGATTTCCTGCTTAAATGGAATCGAAAGTTTTACTGTAATGTTACAATCCAATTGATACAAACATTACAGTAAGGCGGGGCTAGTTGATGGAACGATGACCTCGGAACATGTCTGGCACTGTACACGAAATGGGTCATCGGAAAATCAATTGAGCTAACACCTTCCTAAATCCGTGAACCAAGTTATTTGCATGAATGTTTAAATACATGCAAACATCTTTTTTCTGTAAATCACTACCAGCTAGTGGGAGATAGAAAGGTCAACACACACACACATCGTATTTCTTATATAGCTTTCTGTAAATTATTTGTTATACACCATAAAATGTAAATTTCAGTTTAACTCTTATTAGAACACAATTAATTGGTCCTGTAAAGAAACGATTATTGTTTTATTGCGGGAGCATAATTCAGACGCACTCCCCGCGGACACGGTGAGCCAGTTTAATGTATTTGGCCTGAAAGTTATGCGCTTGGCGCACTATTTTGCATTTTCGAACAAACCGACCAAGTAGGCATCGTTGGCTTCTGGGGGCATCATTACGGCTGAGCTTTGTAAGCGTAGCTCGACTTTGCAGTCCTGCACACGACCCAGACGCTGGAACGATAGCCTATAGATTAGTTGCTCTGTTGCCCTTTAGTTGGGGCGAAATTCTTGCAGGGCGACAGTTCCTGATCGGGTTGCGATGAGTCACCAGTAGCTGGGGCACTTTTTCCGACCGTCGTCATCGCCAATTGCTTTCCTTCGGTGGACTGGCTGCTTGCTTGTGCTGGAACGAATACGAATGATGAGAAAAACCGACCGACAGATATTTATATAATCGCGCTAATATGCACTACTATCGCTTTCTCGCTCGTTCTCGTGTCGTGCATGAGCCTTTCCTTTCCGTCCAGCTTCTAATGGCCTAACCAAAGGAATATGCCGTCTTTCCCCCACCAACTGCTCTCGTCGAGCAACCCAATGCGAATAATCATAGGAACAAACATGTAGTGGACCTATATATAAACTTTTCATTATTTTATTGTTCGGTTGGTCCACCATAGAGTTCTACGCAAACGATTTCACTCACATTACTTGGGGGTTTGTTTTCCTCCAGCTGTCATATATAAAACTGTCAGCCAAATTAAACATTTGAATTAGCTCTCGTAAAGTATTTATAATGGTGTTGAAATGCTCTATGTCGCTGTAAAACTGATTCGGGGGACGTACAATTCCGGTTGATCATATTTCATCATGAAAATAATCCGACCGAAAAGTTATTTTCGATTTGTTTTCCTCCATCTATGACAGGTGGAGGAAAACAAACCGTTGAACACACTAATACAGTTACAGATTGTCAAGTACTCTATTGTGACGACTCTGTGCGGGATGGGCTGAAAATTTTCACTTTTCCGGGTCGTTTTCGAAAAAATTTTCAAAGCACAATTTTTTGTTATTAGTGCATGTTATACATACTTCAAATTTTAATACAGCATAGAGGAACATATTTGCAACAAATTGGCCTAAAAATCAAATCATTCTGTTAAGTATGATAAAAGTTATTAACGTTCAAAATCTGACGCGGCGCCGCAGCCGATATTTTGAAACGGGACCCCTATATTGAAAGCTTAAATGTATTCTACATTAAAAAGTGTCAAAGTAAGTTCAGATGCCAAATTTCACATTGTTTGGACAATTTTAGACCCCCGCTCACTTCGCTTGAAGGTTTTGAAATTGATACAATGGGAAAATATATAGGAAAAATATATAAAATTTTATAACGTTTCTGAAATAGCATTTAGAAAAATACAATTCATACACGACGCTGCTGATGAAATACCGGTGCTACGTCATTGATTATGAGGCCTACATCAAAGCAGTTACCGGGACAGGAATATTTCACGAGTAAGGACAAGTGTGTTGAGGATCACTGTTTCAAACGGATGAACACTGAAGTATTTTTTATGCGGTTTTTATGCGACTTTTTTATTCGGATTGTCAAAGTTAAGCCTTTTTTATGCGAATTTTCAAAGTTATGCGGTTTTTTTTGTGCGGGTTTTCTAAGTTATGTGGTTTTTATGCGGATTTTCAAAGTTATTCAATTCTTTTTATGCAGTTTTTAGGGCATCACCTGAAGCGAATTTCATCGAAAAATAGAAGGATATAGGGAACATTCATGATGTCAGTAAAAATACAAAGAGAAAGTGACTGAAAACTGTTTTACCTTTCTCATAATAATCGTAATCGGTAGGAATTTTTACTTTTTAGCCGAGGTCCACAGGGCCGAATATTTTATACCATTCAACTAAGTTCGGCGAGATCGGAAAAAAAAGGTGGTGCACCGACGATTCAAGCCGGCGATTCGCTAAGGACTACACGGAATAGTCCCCGACGGTGGATCTTTTCTACTCCGACGAAGAGTTCCCCGGCAGTTGAATATCGTCCGAAACCGATACTACCCGGGCAGATGATGAGGTCGGTCCTGCGATTCTGGGTGGAGGGTGACTTGCAGTTGACAGTCGCCCAGACAACCATTTGCCGGTGCTACTTCCCGATCTACTCGAACTAGTCCCCGGCGGTGGGCCTAGTCTACTCCGACGGAAAAATTTCACGACGTTGAAATTTCTCTCGAAATCGTTATTTCGATGCTGGTCGGTTAGGTGCCGAGGTCAGCCCTGCGATTCCGAGGAGTCACTTTGACTTTACGCGTGTCCGGACATGCCACAGACTCAGGTGATTCGCATTTAATGCCGGAAGATCCTGACTCCTGCGTTGCAGAAGACAGAGAGTTAAGTAGCCGGGAAACTCTAAGCTTGCTCAAATGACCCTACTCCACGCTTTTCTAACCATTCTTACTTTAAATCCTTGCTGTTCCTTGAGTACAATGGCTCTTAATATTGAAAACTATTTCACACCTTATGTGTTTTTATACGGATTTTCAAAATTATGCGGTTTTTATGCGGATTTTCAAAGATATGCGGTTTTTTGTTATGCGGATTTTCGAAGGTATGCCTTTTTTAATGCGGATTTTCAAAGTTATGCAGTTTTTTATGCGGTGCGTATCCCCCGCATAAAAAAAACTTCAGTGTATCTATCAAAATTCGTACCTAATTCGGCAGGCCATATGTACTCGTGGCAAGCGTAGTGAACCATTCCGGATTAAAAGTACTATAAACGGTGAGATTCGCAAATTCTCCAAAAACGGCATTGATCTGGGGGGAGAGAAGCGTCAGTTTTGGGTATTTTTGCGTGTACATCATTAATGGTCTATTAAATGATAGTCACAATTTAGTATTCTGGGTTATATGGTTGCGGTCATTATCCAGATGAAAGATGTATGCATCTTGTAAGCCAAATTCCTTAGCACTGGTACTCTAATTTCCTTCAAAATACGAATATACATTGCATGATTTATAATGCCTATAAGAAAATGTAATTTTTCAACACTTACTGCTCTCATGCATTTCGATACCATGGCAGAACCTGTTGGCTGTTAAATTCTGTGGCTGCATCTCAGTTTTCTGTTTCCGCCATACCATACGCCTGATCCAAATACGTAGTACATCAAGATTCGTTGGTTGAACCACCGGTACCATTCGGTAGTTGGGCAGAGCTGATGGTCCAATCAATTCATTGGGTTGAACCGATGTATATAAAAGACTCAGTTTTTCGGGACTTGGATTTTTTTATATTTTTAATGTAGCGAAAAAAGCCGCTGTTAAAATTTGAGACGCCCTTATACGCGCGAATAGTATTGGGTTGATTGCATTTCGAACGGTTGCAATGAAGATGCATAAACATAAAAAAGCAATTTGTTTTTAGTATTATAGCAGAGGTTCAGAGAGTAGGATCATCATTACGGGGGAACCTTTATGGGTGAGGTCCATTCAATCCATTGGTGTAAGTTAGCGCGCCCGATCAGGCAGCGTCGTAAATTGTTGCAATTAATTAACGCCTTATTCATTGCTGATATTTTCTTATACCCATTTTATTTTTCAATTTAGTCCAGAAGCCATTCCTGTACCGTTACTTAGCCAAACATGTGAGAGTCGAAAAAACCGCGTTATTCAAACTATTAAAACCAAAGATTCTTTTCTAACCGATCTACAAATGCGGCAACTTGATAATATCTCCGAACCCACATTCAAAACCAGATCAACCATCGATGAAGAAACCGCAACACCTAATTTCGCGCTGCTACCGATTTTAATTAATCCTGATGGCTATCTAATTTCTTCGCCGTTCGCGTTTATTTCTCGGAACTGTGATCATTCCGATCAGCTGCTACATTGTAATTAAGTGGTAGAACATGATATCTTATCATAATTGCTTCCCTCAAAGCATGGGAGATTTTGCAGGATGATTTCTCCAGCAATTAAAGACCAATCAACCCAACGTATAGGGACTCAATCGAAGGGGCGGCAGCGAACTCGATTGCTCAATTTAATCAGGTAGCCTGGCAGTGGTTGCGTGTGTGTGAAAAGTTGTTTGGTGAAATCTGGAAAACAATCAAACAATTCTTTGAAAATGATTAGATGATTTAGATATTAGTTTCGACAGATCTCATGATCTGTATATTTTAGAATACACCAGTTTATTTATTTTTTGGTATAACAATATCTCGTTGGGAAATTCGCTACTCAACTTGGCTTTGCAAGACTTCCGCAGAAAAAAACGTTACACTTTCATGATCGAATTTCCAAAAACGCATTCTTTAATTGACGTTAACTTCCTCGAAATCGTCGTCGTCACCGGTTAGCATTGAAAGATGGAATAAGATTACTGTCCGGATTTTGCAATCAAATACCTGCACTGGCCCCCCAGAGGGGACAACCTCGAACGCTACCTATCAAGAGAGCGGTTCCTTTTACGGGGGAGTGTAGTGGGCATGATCGCTGCCAGTTGTGCCCTTTCAAAGATGTACAGTCTTAAATATCACGTGTAGGACGTCAAATATATACGATAGCGCTCTGATGGCTGCTAACTGGCTAGGCAAACCTTTTTAGAACCTAGAAGGCACGACGAAAAATAATAATTAGGGTATCCATAGTGGACTCTCTCATATGGACATGAATATATGTGAGCACAGCAACCGTGGGGGACAGATTATGCTGCACGACAGAATGTGAGCTTGAAGAGTCCAGGGCCAGGCAGTAAAAAATCGTGACATTCTCGCAGAACAAAACAATTATTTTCTAATCCATTTATGGTCACAATTTAAAGGAGAAGGAAAGTCGCTTCGTCTGGGAAAATGGTTTCTCCCAGCAAGAAACCATATAAAAAGTATCAGCCAGTTCGCTCGAGTTACTGCCTTGAATACACAGGGAACGGGTATGATTTGCCGCAAATGCCGGTAGCCCATAAACACGATCGACCAGTTCGGACATGACCATTTATGCTCGCCGATGATGCTTGGATTTCTGCAGACGTCAAGTGTGCTTCACGATCGCTCACTCTTCAAGAGTTATGTGTACATCAATCCAATTCTGCACATTTGATACCGCACAACGGTATTGGGCATGGACTAATGTTCTAATGTATTCATACATGGTAAGTTATGCTGGTTCAACGAATATTTGAAATATAAGTAACACACACGTAACACATTGCATGTCATTCTATATTAGGAATTTTAAATATAAAAATAGGAGAAAGTAAGATAAAACTATCAAGCTAAACCTACTTGAAATCTTTGGAAATTTCAGCTCAAGTGCAACAATTTATTACGATTCAAATGTAGTTGTTGCATATGAAGCGGAAGTTCGATGGAAAACGGGCAGAAATTCGAATAGAATTTCTTCATTGAACCAACCTGTCAGTAGCTTAAGCTATATATTCGTGAGAGAGATTTTCAATCATATACCCACACAAATTAAACCCTAGTAGGTATTGCATTTAAGAAGAGGGGGATAAGGGTTTCAGCGTGAAAAAACAGTTTATTGCGAATTTTTTTATAACTTTGCGTGAAGCGGATTGATTAAAACTTTTGTTTTCAATTGATAGGTTTTTTTACTCATTTTAAATACATTATTTTATTTTTCACGAAAAATTCCGCCTTTTTATAAGTAAACACCTCCTTAAATGAAAAATTATCTCAAAAACTCAACGTAGGGGTTAGGTTTTTTAACATAGAATGTGTATGCCTAGTTTGAAAGAAATCGGTTAAGTAGTTTTTGAATGGCAGGTAACACCGCAAATCTTGTCTTTTCCAGAGACGTTGTACAAAAAACTTGGTTTGTCGATATTTTTGCATAGAAAAATTACAGCATGTTATTGAAATGATATACTATAATGTACGAAAGTTTTGATAAATTTTCTTCACGCAAAGTTCTAAAAAATTCGCAAAAAAAGTTTTTTTCGCGCTGAAACCTTCACCCCACCCCCTTAAACCTATCCCAAATATGACAACGAATATTGGTTGATTGCTGGTAGAATTTCGATGCAAGTGAAACAACCAATACTAGCCCGCTTTCGGATTTTGTTATGTATTTTCATCGGAGATCGGACAGAAAGCAGACAGAATTCTGAATCAAATGCCGGATTGCGGATGCAAAGCCAGCTACTGGTGTGCCGTATAAGCGCCTGCATGAGATTTCATGAAAAAGCAGTCTTCGCGCTAAAACTTCTAACAGGAAACTTTGATGTTATTGTGGGTAATCGAAAATTTAATATCAATTTTGTCGTGAATTAACTGCATTCAAACTGTCTTAACGTCACTTTCGAGAATTTGTGTGATCTTAAGATTATGCAATCCAAATTCTGAGATGGGCAGAGCGTATTGGTAAATCGATTGCCTTGTACGCAGCTCACCTGGATTCAATTCCCAAACCCGCACATAGAGTTAGAGGTTTTTCTAAAGAGATTTTCCTATCCCGAAAAAAGAGGCGAATGAGCATAAGGTTCAAACCTCTATAATCGAAATAGGAGAAACCCGGATATAAGCAGATCATAAATGGTAGACTTCTTGCTGTGCAGCTCATGTACTTAATATTGATTCAATCGTAAGGGGGTCCTCTACTCTCGAGGTTCGAAAAAGAGCTGTTTGTTGGGGAATGAATTGCAAAGTAGCTACTGAATAGATTTCGATTTTTCCGCGTTGAAGCTACATCTTTAAACTTTTAAATTTAAATTTTGAATACCAGAAACGTCATTTATTCGTGTACGATTTGCCAAATTTTATTTTGTTCCAATTTTATAGACTTTAATATGTCAAAAAATGACGTGAAATAAAAATCGTTGCATAAATTTAACCATTCACAAAATAAAAATTTAGGAGCTGTGCACAGGACACGACCACGGTTACATTGATAAAGTTGCTTTTTTCAAGAGCGTGCAATACAATTAGCAAATGAATTTTAATCTATCAAAACTATCGACTCATCTCAGGACTGGAGACTATAAAGTCTACGTCAAAGTGACCAGATGATTTCGGGATAAATATGAGACACGCTCACAGTGGCATAGTAGCGGGGGGGGGAGTTGGGGACGACCCCCCCCCCTTCGAAATATTTTGGAGAATTTTGAAAAAAATTAATATGTTAAACAAAAATATGCCTAATATTTTAAATGAAATTCTCAAAGTTTCATTTGCAAAAGTTATCTTGTGAAAATATTCCCTTGTAGTGAAAATTGGCTGCAGACTCGATACCTACCTAGCGGAACGTTGTTGAGGCTAGCTCAACCGCCGAGGACTATAACAAGTAGATCGCGGCGAAGCGAAGAGCTGGGAGCTTATTGGTTCACGAACCGGATATCGGTACCGAGAGAAATTTCACCACATTCTGTAGTCCTTGACTGACGGCGAACATGGAGTGGAGAGTGTGAGAGAAGTATCCCCATAGAGACCACCAGGCGATTCGCTACCGCATCGGCCAATGGAACCCTGCTGCAGCACGAAGAAGGACGGGCTGCAAAGCTAAAGTGGAAGACGAAAGCCTTTAACGAAACCTTCTTTGTTGAGTTACTTCGGCGAGTAACGGAATCAAATACGTTGATGCGGCTGATCCAACAAGAAGGATTGTGACGGCTTGTGACGTTACAATTTCACGAAAACTAGGGCCATGCAGTAGACGGCGTGCAGCTTACGGGTTAAATGAGTAGCTCAGTACGCTACTCACTGCTTGTCTCAGAGCCAGAAGGCGGGCTCAGAGCGTAAGATCGAAGAGTGAGAGAGGAGCGCAAGCGACGTTTCGAGAAGGTAAGGACTCTTTAAAACGGGAGATCAAGCTTAGCAAGCCAATTGCCATAAGTAGCTGTACTGAGAAATAAACGCCAATCCCTGGGGGACGTGTACTGAGTCGTCATGACGAAGACGAGGGTCCGTCGACACCAGCTGAAAGATACCCAGGCAAGCTAAATATAATCGTTGAGGGTCTCTTCCCGAATCACGATTCAACTACCTGGTCACCAACACCGTACGGCGAAGAAGAAGGAGGTAACACAGCCGAGTGGCAAGTGACTAACGACGAGCTCAAAGAAGCGTCGATGTGACTAAAATCAAAGAAAACCTCCGGTCCGGATGGAATACAAACCGTGGCGCTGAAAGCTGAGATCCTGGCATATTCGGACATGTTCAGGATGCTACTGCTGAAGTCTTTAGATGATGGTAATCCTCGACATGAGGAAGGTGCAGAAACTGATGTTGCTGCCGAAGTCAGGGAAGTCACCGGGCCATCCAGCCTCGAATAGACCAATGCCGTAGCGTGGCATAAAAGAATTAACCAGATCCTGCAAAGCTACTTCCAGAGTAGAGCACTGCTGTACCAAACGAACAAAAGGGCAATAGGCAATGCGAGTCACAGCGGACGTTCAGGGCTCCATTCTCTGTCCAACACTTTGGAATGGGATGCACGATGGGGTCTTAACACTGCGGCTTCCCAGGAAAGTGAAAATCGTTGGTTTCGTGGACGATGGGTCACTAACGGTGAGACACTTGAAGAAATGGAGGTGTCGGTGACGGAGACCATGAAACCGCGAAAAGCTAAACAAGACGCTTAGACTGCTGGTCGTACGAGTTGCGATTGCGTACCGGAGGCAGTATGCCTTGTCGCCGAGATGATCTCCATCTGCATTACCCTGACGGAGGATATCAAGTGCTACAATCAATTAAACGTCAGAAACGTGAGGAAGATGATGAGAATCGATTCGATGGTGACATGCCAGTAGGAATGGGACAATACGGAGAAAGGAAAGTGGACCTACCGGCTCATCCAAACCTGTCGGCGTGGGTCAAGAGAAAGCACGGAGAGATGACCTTCCACCTGAAACAGCTCCCACCGAGCCACGGCTGCTTAAGAAGTATCTTCATCAGTGTGGGTACGCAGCGTCAACACTGTGCCTGGAGTATGAGAACGTCGAGGAGACACCGGAGCGTCGTTGAATGTCCGAGGTTTGAAGTCTTTGAATGTCCGAGGAGAGTCTTTGAATGTCCGAGGTTTGAAGTGACGTGCAGGGAGCTACTTAAAACGGGAGGACCGGACATCAACCCGGATAATGTAGCCTACTGAATGAAAAGCGACGTAAAGACGTGGAACGCAGTAAACAGAGATATGATGTAGATCAGTGATTCTCAACCTGGGGTCCGCGGATCCCTACGGGGCCGCGAAGTCATTGCTGGGAGTCCGCGAAGAAAAATATATTTTCCGAGTGCATATTGAAATTTCAAGTCATGTTTCCTAACAAATTGTAAATGACATATTGATAGCATACAAACTTGATGTTTATCTATGGTGGTCCGCAGCAACCCGGTGTGATATCTAAGGAGTCCGTGGTACGAAAAAGGTTGAGAACCGCTGATGTAGATCATGACCGTCTTATAACGGAATGGACATCGACCAACGATTCTGTGTAATCTTCCGGCAGTCGCTCCAGGGCATGAGACGCACCCAATAAGAGACTGGGAGATCGCATATTCGATTCCTGTTTGAAGACATATCCTTTCCCAGTTCCCAGGTGAATTGTCACCGTTTCCGGTTCATTCTTTCTGTCTATTCCCCGTTGGACACGTTCCGAAAAACCTTAAAAAATGAGAATTTTTTCAGTCATGCAGTTAACAAACAACACAAAAATTCAACGATTTCAGTATTTTTTATTAAAAACATATTATTTATTCTTCAAAAAACGTGGCTGAATACTGGAGAAGGGGCCCTGGTCAGCCGTACGACGCAACTTAGTCGCGATGCTCTCTTTTTTTCTCTTTTTCATCCTGCTTCGTATCCTTGAACTGCCAATTATTTTTGTACACTAGGGCACTGGGGGAGCCGAAAAAATCCTCAATGGGACGGCACTGGGGCAAGTTGGTCGGGTTCCTTTCTTTCGGCACGTACGGTATCTTTTTCTGCTCAAGATACTCCAGCGTTTTCTTGGCGTAATGCGAAGCCGCCTTGTTCAGCCAGAAGACGTACTTCCCATCCGCATGATGCTCCTTTGAGAACGGCAGAAGAATTTCCTGAAGACGCTCCTCCTGGTACGCTTGTTCATTGAAAAATGCCAACCATCTCTAGGGAGTTCAGAGAGCAATTATCTTGGAGAATAAAAAATACGCTCTTCACTTTGATTACAGAAAGATATTGAAATCATTCTCATTGAACACCCGTTAGTACTAAGGATTTTAACAAAATTCAGAATTCTGACGAAATTTTACTCAGAATGTCTATGTAACCCTTCCCAGGTTATTGAACAGAGAACGTCAAAATTCCGAGTAGCGTTTCATCACAATGTAAAAAGGAATATTATCAGAATCGCGAGCAAGATTACGTGAAAATACCGAAAAATATTCCACCAGGATTCTGAGAAGGATTTTCATCAGAATTGTTGACAGAGTTTCACTAGGAACATAATTCCATTAGAATCCTGAATCACTATCTTCAGCAGAATTTCACCTAGAAAATGATTTCACCAGAATTCTGTGAAGCGTTTTTCAGAATCTAACTAAACATACTACCAGAATCTACCGGAATCCTGAGTAGGATACCTCAAGAGTCTTGAGATGTATGTCACCATAATCCAGAGAGGAATTCCATTGGAATTCTTATCCGAATAACGTTGAATTATGGATAAGGATTCCATCGAAATTCTAATAAGAATTTCACTAGAATCCTTAAAAAGTATTTAAACAGAAACCTGGCACAAATCTTATTTAATTCAAGAAGTATGTCATCAAAATCTCAACTCAGGAGAATCTCTCATCGGGCTGAACTCAGAATAATCAGAAGAAAGTAAGAACAACTTTCGATTCGTTTGTTCACCTATCAAAGCACAACACCCTACCGAAAAATACCATGCGCATGTATATGTTTCTCTCTCTTTCTCTAAAAATAACCCCAAATGATCACTTTTTATTAATTGACCAGTTGTGTACAGATTGTCCGCATCAGTGTCGTCGGAAAAATACTCTGGCCGCGCTCAAACAACAAAACCCGCGGCTCGTCTCTCCTTCCTCACTAGTGCAAGGTGACCAGCCCCACTGAACGATATCCACAAATTGCAGATAAATCTTCCTGCCCAGTCGTGCCGTGTCATCCAAGCGCAAGCGATCCGAAGACGGGCCGGTCAACTCGGCAACACATTGGAACATGTGCGCCAAAACGAAACACATGTTCAACGGAAACCGAATGCCGGTCACCGTACTGCGATTAGCCTGAACGGAAGATGAAATTGGCGGTGGTTCCTACGTTACCTATTGAGCCTGAGAGCGACCACTTTGCCACGACGATATGCATTTGTTTTCGTTCTTCGGTCAAAAGGAACAAAACGATTGGGGCGTGGGTTGCTAGTTGTTTGGCAGATACGTACATTGTGTTCGTTTGGCTCTGATTCCGATAGCATTAAGCAATTTGAACCACCATGCACAGTGGGACGAGCCCGGACTTAAGTCCATATATGAAGGTTATGCGATATTCTCACTAGTATTTTTCTCGTATCAGCTGAGCCATCAGAGACATTTTTGCGAGATTTTAGGTGATTTGAATGCAAAATAAATTTTTGATAGCTTTTTGAAGGGCATAACTCAAGTGTTTTTTGCATTATTTGACCATAGGAACTACATACGGTTATTCTCGTTTTTCAAAGAAACGGTTGATTTTATGAATTGCATTACTTCACCAAAATTATCCGTGTGATAAAATTACATCGTAAAATCGCTAAAAATAAGTCACTAGTTGGTTTAGTTAGTGTTTAGATAACTGTTTGTCATGAATTTTTATTGAATTCGAACTTCTAAAGCGATAACAACAACGACGCCCGTGAATGCCCGCGATGACACTATACTCATTCGAAAGCTTTTCATTTTCTCTTTAAAATGAGCCTATGCTAGTTTTGCGAAAACTTGCGATAAGCAGTCAAAATTTGAAAAAACTGTGAATGGAGACGCATGGTTATTACTGATATTTAATTTGAATATTCACTTTATGACTAGAATAATGACACTAATTTATGCACAACTTTCAAATAGCAATTAGAGCATGATCTACAAGGGTTTCACTAATGATCATGAGTAAGGAGCCGAGTGGGAAGTATGGTTTTTAAGTGGTAAAGGAATTATGAATGTTTAAAATATTCAGTACATATTTTCAACTATCTGAAATGTGTCATAAAATGTTTCATGAACTATTTTTGCTAACTTACGTAATAACTGTCAAATTGAGTGAACACAGATGAGTTCTAGTCATTTGGTGAGACTATTTTATCCGAGTTTGCATAGCACGGATATAGCTAAAGGGTATGCGATATTTTCCAAATAAAATAAGACCATTTTTAAATGAACCATATACGCGAAAAAAGGATTTTGGATTTATTTTTATTTAAGGTATGAAATAAGCAATCTAAGTAACTTAAAACACACCTGCGAAAACAAAATCGTTAACCATCTTGTTGATTAGTGAATGTAAATCAATATTCCTCTAAGACGCTCAAAATGTTTGTTTTGAAAATGAAAAAAAAAATGTAGTTTTCATACCAAGTAACCCACTAATGAATAAAACGTTCCAAAATTAGTCAATCACATCTTATTTGATCCTTAAAAATAATAGTCATTTCTGAAGCCCCATAATGAGATGTCAATCAATTCGTTTCCATACGGAAAATAAATTCCAAAATTATAATTGAAAGAAATCATTATAAAAGACAAAATATTTACTTTTGAGCCACTCTAATAAGTAGTAAAGTTAATTTCTATTTTTATAACCAACATAGGAATTCAGCACACAAAAATGCCTTTAAAAATTTTTGAACCTTCACAACAAAATAATTATTTTTGAGCCACCCTAATGTATAATGAATTTTTTTTACAAATGTTAATATCAAAAACGATTAAGCACACAAAAATTAATATACACAAATTTTAAGAACGATTAAAAAAATATTTTTGAGACACCCTAATGAACAGTAAATGTTTATTTTTGAAATGTTTTAATATCGAAAACGAATTCAGTGTACCAAAATTACATAAAAACGTCCTATATGAACCGATACGGAAAAGTTTGGACTTTAGTCCACATTTTGTTCTAAGTCGTGCCACTGTGCCATGCACTCCTCTGGGATGTAATTGCATGGTTACCACGAAGTAGAAGCAAGCAAGTACTGAACTGAAAGTTAAAGTCTGCTTGATTTGATTACTAATACTACTGGATATTGGCCCTTGAAAGTAACAAATGATTCAAATCAAAACGTTGTTCTAACATAAGGGGAACTTGCCAAAAGAACCATCTTCAATTAATTATCGTATTGTATGAAATTGTTGTATCAACTTGCTTGTAAGTTCGCCCGAAATTCGCTTATGTAAAACAATTCGAAAAACTTCTATGTCAAGACCTCGAATACTGAATTACAATTAAGATTACAACAAAAAACTGTACGCTTTAATTTCGTTTCAGACGACTGTAGCTGGTTAAATCATACACATCGGTTTCCTGCGTCATTTTGAGTACCTACCATATCTACTAGTCAGTGTCACCATCCTAATGAACGGCTCGAGAAGCTCGAAATATTTATAATAAAGACAAACAATATTTATCAAACAAATTAGCTATCACCTCAACGCGAAACACTTGATAAAATAATTTGAACTTTTCAAACTCATCGGATGGATATTTATTAAAATTTTGTTTTAATATATTCTATTAGACCTAAACGGAGTAAGTGTATTATAAAATAACAAGAAACAAAAAAGTACACTTTACAAGATATAAATACATAGGTTAGACTACATAGTTGTCGGGTTATAAATGCTTTCATATTATTTTCTTAATTCAACTTTAATGGTCACCTACCAGGCAGCATTTACCGCAAAAGACCTCTTTTATTCTGTACGAACGATACTTTCGCACGCTGCCAAAAATCATTAATCACCTCCAGGGACCTCAATTAATTAAGACGGCCGAGGTCGATAAATTTCCCTCGGCAAAAAAACAGTCCAACCCGCCCTTCCCACATCAATTGAAGTTCATTCGAGCGAGTGTCTCTACACACGTAAGCCTACCAAAAGTGGCTATTTTTTCTACTCAGAAACTTTATCTGAACTGCCGCCACCCGGATTGTTTCCAGGTCAAAAGCGGCGTAAATTTGAGGTTAATTGATACATCGCCCTTTCGCCCCGCGGTAATGTTAACATTTAACTGAAGAGTTGTGAACTGGTAGTGGGAGAATTCATGTGCATGAGTGTGTGTCTGTATATGCGCGAATTGCTGAACCTTTGTTGTTGAGGTACGTTCCACTGCTACCTTGAAGCGTTGGACCCATTATCAATTATCTCGCGCGTTCCGTACAGCTACAGCCTCATGTCAATGGGTGAGCCTCCGCTTCAGTGAAGATAATATTGGAGGTGAGCAAGTCCTTTATAATACTGTTTCGCGGTTGAATTAAAGAAACAACAAAATAATCTCTCAATTTAATTTATTTGCAGAACAGTTGTGGTGATTATAGTAGGACTGAATAAATTTTAGCTGATTACGACTGGTATGTGGCAAGCCGATTAAATTGCTAGTGCGATGATAATTCTGCATCCTGCCACGATGGGTTTCTCTTTAACTGCAATCGAAATTTATCAAACCCAATTTCATTCAGTTTTCTGAGAGGTCTGGGTGAGGTTTCCAATAAGAATAAAGTTATTTTGAAAACGTTATAATTGATTGAAATAGAAAAGCTTTTATTGGACGGTTTGTAGGATTTTTTAGAATTTTTAACCGTAGATCGTTATACATAATATACAAATTGAATATGAAATGCACAATCCGTTCTAAAAATCATAACTGATACGGTTTTTATTGGACAACCAAGCGTTGCTTCAGGACCTTAAATTGTAACTACCAGTTAATACTCCCGAATATCTTCAAAGCATTATTAATGTCCTCTGCGAATGAGCAGACGTCGTCACTGGCAAACAGTAGGTAACACACCCTGAAATTCTGCCCCTCGCCCAATTACGTAATTACATTTTCCTCTGAGAGTCAAACGGAATACTCCCAGACTCGGCCAAGAACAGCCAAAATCGAGCTCGGTCGCATAAAATTTATGACAAAAAGGGAGTGCTTCATTAAAAAATTCCTTTTCCCTTTCCTGGACCTACCGTAACTGAATATGGTCAGCGATAAAAATAAGCCGATCTCGACGTTTCACATTACAAAGCTAAGTAAAAAAGCATCGGCCAAAGTCCTCCCGGTAGCACTACATATTGCGACGAATCGTACTCCATATATGCGTTCAGAGTTCCTGCGAACCGACCAGAATCCGTAAGGCCGTTCTGCTCAGTCTTGTCCTGTCTTGCCGTTCGCCAAAAACAGGTTGATATTATTTCAGTTCCAATTACTGAAAACAATCAGTATGGTGCAGAATTTCTCACACAGTCAAACGGGGAGCGTTTTGAGTGGTACGTGTCGTTCGTTGGTTTTGGCCATGCTTAAAACCGCTTTCCAATCATCTGGGAAGAGTTTTGCAACTGCAATCGATCCAATCTTCAACTTCCTAAAACGGACAAGCGCGAGCTGGGCAGTAGTGATACTGACTGGTGGGAGAGTTAGTTGTTCATTTAAGCGTGCGGTGGTTCAATTGGAAAATTTATTTTGAAAAAAAAACTGCTGTTAAGCGATCTGTACGGTGTACAACATGGCGTCCGAAAGGGTCGGTCCACATTTTGACATTAAAAATGTATTACTGTACTATCTGGGGCCACTTGTTAATCAAAAATCTATCGATACCACGATTTCGCGTCACTGCTTTGAACACTTATAACATTGTTGTTTATGGATATATTTCCGTCTGTTTAGCATCGAACGATTTGGAAACAAGTGAAATTAAATTTTATTGCTAAATCATTTTTGTATTTCAATAATACACTATTGCAAAATACGTAAAATTGGATAGATCGCGGAAAACGTTAAAATCCCCATACATGAGTCAACATATTCCGGGCCGCCAATAGGAAGCACCGAAGTGCCAAAATAGACGACAAAGGGTAATCCACAAACAATAAGCCATAATTTTTAAAGTATTCAAGATAGATGTTTGGTGCCTTCAGCAAAGTTATTCGTAAAAGTAAGAGCTACAAATTTGCTGAAGGCGTCGTTTCAACACAATTACTTAAAAGAATATTTATGAAAATATCTCATTTTTAGAGTGATTAATCAGCAAAAACATAATATTAAAAGAAAGAGCCTGTTACATCCCTCAAGTTCTCCGAAGATGCTATTGACCTAAATTTGCTATTTTGGCGTTAATAATAGATTGCATGTTTTTGAGCTTATTGACGGCTTCGGTGGTTGAATGGCTAGCGTGACCGCCACTCACCCCAGTGGGTCTGGGTTCAGTCCCAGCCGAGGTCGTTGAGATTTTCTGAGGTGAAAAATCTGTGGTCCGCCTTCCTTCGGAAGGGAAGTAAAGCCGTTGGTCCCGGTCCATCATGTGCTGTTGTGCTGGGTCGATAACTTTGGGTCCAGATGGTAGGAGTCCACCTCTCTGGCTTCGGTGCTTAATTGGGGCACTTAGTGCGAATAAGAGGTCGGGTTTTTATGCATTCCTTGCTTTGACGTGAGTCTTTGTTTTTTCCTTTCTTAAGGATTTTTAAGAACGGGTCCACTGGAAAACAGACAAAGATTGACCGGAACGGTGAGAATTAAGAAACGGTGAAAATTCACCTTTTTATTGGAATCACCGAGAAAAGATATGTCCTCAAGCAGGAATCGAACTTGCGATCTATCAGGCTCTAGTTGGGTGCGGTAACCACTCCGCCATCGAGGAACTGTGATCATGCCATCAAATATTCCCAATAGTATCGTGATCAGCGCTGCAGCCTCCAATTCCTCCCAATTGACCTATCGACCCCCAATGTCTCCTATAAGCAGATCGTCACCTCTCCCTCTCATCGATCGGGCCAAATCTCTCTCGTTATCTATTTTTGGCCCTAAATATATTCGGTTCAACATCTACGAATCTTCTATCGTTCACAACCTATGTGACAGATGCCATGTCTGACGGCCTTCAAACTGACGTTATCTATACGGACCTTTCAGCTGCTGTTGAAAAGCTTAATCACGCTTTTGCAGTGTCAAAATTGGATAGACTTGGCTTTGGTACTAATATTCTCCGTTGGATGCAATCATATCTCAGTAATCGTCGTCTAGCTGTCAAGATAGGTGATTGTTAATCCGAAGAGTTCTTCGCTTCATCTAGCATTCCACAAGACAGCCACCTCGGTCCATTGATTTTTCTCCTGTATTTCAACGATGTCAACTTTTGTTTGGAAGGACCACGGTTGTCTTTCGTTGACGATCTCAAGTTATACCACAGAATCCAGAATACTGATGACGCAGCTTTCCTTCAACGCCAACATTTGCGGAATGGTGCGAAAGCAACCGAATGACCCTAAATCCCAAGAAATGCACGTTCATTACGTTCCACAGTGGCACCTGTTCATACAAAGTTGCGACAAAATTTTAAAAATTGGTTAATGTGGTTAAAAATTGGGGTTTTAACTAATTTTGGGTCGCTGAATCCATTTCTGCTATCAGTTTTAAAACTCTATAATTCTTTTCCGACCACTTTTATGAAAACCCATTTGAAGGCGTTCGTCGTTAAAGGGTTAATATACACGTTAATAATCGTAGCCAATCACATCGGATAGCAGAAATGGTTGACAAAACTAGTAAAACTCACTGATTTTAAAGTAACATGATGTTATTTGGGCAACCAATTTGTAAGATGATTTATGAGCTACAGGGTGTCTCCATATGGGTATTTTCAAAAACATAGCTATAACATCTTCGGCGCAAAGATGCGCAAGATGACCCCTATATATTTTGAAACTACGCTAAATTTTGAGTCAGGTTCATAATAAGTGACCCGTGAGAGACGATTGTATACTATTCCCCCGAAAATCATTCCCCAGAATTCCACTCCCCAGAATATCATCCCCCAGAATGTACTATTCCCCAGAAAGTCATTTCCCAGAATGTACCATTCCCCAGAATTCCATACCCCAGAATGCACCATCTCCCAGAAAGTCATTCCCCAGAAAAGTTTACCTTTTTTTATAGATTTTATCTTTTCAAACGTACTACTCGTTCCCATTTCCATCGAACGACATTCTTCGATTCGGTCACATTTGAAATGATTTGCATTGTGTTGAAACCGGAAGTTAGGATGACATTATTTATTCCGAATTTAAATAAAGAATAGCTAACTTTCCCGAAAAATCATTCCACAGAAGCTAAAATAAAAATAGTGTTTTCCCCAGAAAGAACTATTCTCCAGAAAACTATATCCAGAATTAACCAATGCTCATAAGTTCATTCCACAGATATAACCATTTCCCAGACATTTTTTTTGAAGTGGGAAATTTTGTTGATGAAAATCAAAACATTTTTTCATTATGTTGGCCATATTGCTCCCCTCGAAAAGTGTACTGGTAGCAGTATTAGACAATAGCAATATTTTTACTTTTCTTTTAATAATATAAACATACATATAGGACAAATCGAAAAATCCGGAACCGGTGTGTTTTTCAGTGCCATTTAACAACAACCATAGAAAGCGGTAGCCCCCTTCCTAGGATACAAAAGAATGTAACAGTGTTATGTAAGTAAGGTTGTGTGGGGAAACGAAAACTTTGTACATTACCTAAGTCAAGGAACTGATGTATGATGCACGATGTTAAACTGGTACGGATAAGCCGTCGAAAGCGGCGGCTCCTCGCAAAAATATCGTTGCGCCAATTCGGCCAAAACACTAGCTACACCTTTTATACACGGTTCCAACCACTCATTTACAAATTAGTCAACCCTCAGACCCAGGAGCAATTGGTATATCCCCCGTATACTTGCGCATATGTCAGTGGCGCCATAATCGCAAATGCGATAACAGTCCCAACTAATAATATATTCAATCCAAAATGATCGCTAACATTGACGAATAATTGTTGTCGAGTATTATGTCTGTAACTCTGTGCTATAAGTACCATTTGGCGTAAGGTATGAAAATACTTTCGAATGTATTTAGTGCAACCTATTTGAGTAAACCGAGCAATCGGGTGAATTGTACATTTGCGTACGAAACATTCCCAATACAAAAGAAAGATAAATGCTCTAAAAACCCACGAAACCATTGGTCAAAATACGCATTCATTTCGATTTTAATATGGATTCAACCAAAGCTCCAAAGAAGGAATCAACATCTATGTTTGAACAAACCGGGCAGACGAAAAGATCACAAGTTTGCGTGCAAGAGTTGCTTGGCGTACAAATTCAAAGAACTGCTCATGTTTGAAAGAAGGAACCAAGTCCTATGTTCGAGTAAACCGGCTATACGAGAGAATAACAGGTTTGCTTGCGAGAGGCCGCATTCGACGGTACATCCTCAGCAGCTTAACACCGCATTTTTTCTTTAATTAGGTATGCGTAAACCTTTGGCTTAACCACAAATAATAAAAAAACATAACTTTTCTGGGGAATGGAGCATTCTGGAGAATGACTTTCTGGGGAATGGGGCATTCTGGATAATGGTTTTCTAGGAATTGGTACATTCTGGAAAATGTCTTTCTGGGGAATGGTACATTCTGGGGAAAGGAATTCTAGGGAATGGCTTTCTGGGAAATGGCTTTCGGGGGAATGGTATACAACCGTGAGAGACCATCTCAAAAATTGGAAGACGTAAATCCTCGACATCACTTGCTTCAACGACATGTTAAAAATTCATTTTTCATCCGATTATCGTGAAATTATGAAGTAATTTTATTCAAACTAGGAGAAAAATAAAATAAATATTTTCAATAGAAAAGCAAGACATTGATTTTTGGGGTATTGTCACTCATCGTGCCACTGTGCGCTCTCGAGGAAAAACGCCAATTCGATTCGATTACTGTCTAGCAGAATCATTGATCGACAGAGTGAATTGTGTCAAAGATCTCGGAGTTTTTCTCGATGAACAACTGACGTTTAAGTAGCATATCAGCTATATTATCACAAAGGCATCACGCTGTTTAGGGTTCGTAATGAGAATAGCTATGAAGTTTTCAGATATTTACTGCTTGGAATCTCCCTACTGCTCACTCGTTCGTTCGACACTGGAATATTGTTCAGTTGTGTAGAATCCTCATTATCTCAATGATGCCTATCGAATTGAGACAATACAGCGCAGATTTCTTCGGTTTGCCTTGGAACAACCCTCATCAGGTGCCAAGTTACGAAAGTCGTGGTTTGCTTATTAGACTTGATACATTGCAAGTGCGGCGGGATCTATCCGGTGCTATGACGCTTTCGGATGTTTTGCACGATCGAATTGACTGACCCAAGCCTCTCAGAGCGATAAATATGAACGTTCGCACTCGTGCCCTTCGCAATAATATATTCCTCCGATTATCTCTTCGCCGGACTAACTATGAATCCAACGATGCCATCATTGGTTTGCAGCGGACTTTCAACAGAGTGTCATCCGAGTTCGACCTTCACATTCCGTGTAGCAACATTACGCTCGAATACTTCGAACGCTCTACGGTCGACTTCCTTTAACGTCCATGCTTAATTATCGTATAAAGAGACCGGGAGAATCAGGGTCGTATATAGAACGAATTTCGTCTTCGTTCGCAGGCTGTGGGACTTAAGCTGGTTACGAGTCCGCAATAAGCCCTATTTGCAGCCTCAATACGCCTTTTCACCTCGCATGTATCATCGTTATCGCACGTGACTAGAGTTTCAAGGTACACAAATTCATCTACAATTTCAAATATTTCCCCATATAGCTCACTACACTATCACTACTGGACGCACGTTGTTTACCTGCGACCATGTGACCAGTGACCATGACTCACTGTCTCCCTTTTCAAAGGCGCAAATGCCCCTTCCACGGCACGTCGATTGATCCCGATAATATCGATATCGTCCGCAAAGCCCAGGAACACATGTGATGATAGTATCGCTCCACCGCACACCAGCTCTCCTAATCGCTCCCTCGAGCGCTATGTTGAACAGTAGATTAGATAATGCATCAGCCTGCTTCATTCCACCCAAGGTTACGAAGGATGTCGAAATTTCATCCGCAACCCTTCCATCCAGCGTTATACGGATTAGCCATATTAGTTTCATCGGAAAATCATGTGCCATAATGTGCCATAATTCATTTCATTCCACTGAATCGTAGGCCGCCTTAACCCTTTATAAGGCCCAGAGTTTGGGGCTATTAATGAATGTTATATTTATGTAAACATGATTCTCTCACTTAGTTTAGAATATATTTACATTTATTTCGTAATAAAAACTGTTTCGAAAATGTACTGCTACCACCCGTTAGAAAACGTCAGAGTATTTTTTTCAAAATCGAGCTAATTTTATTGTCCAAAAGGAAATCGCCGTATTTTTTCAAAAAACTCTTCACTAATCTGACACTTTTCACTGTATCTCAATAAAAAGTAATAAGAAGAGTTGCCAGACTCCCAACAAGTAGATTTCATAAGATTGGAACACTTCTCACTTCATACTTCTACGTTTTGAACGAAACGAAAAGGTGGAAATATAGTTGCCACTGCCTTATAAAGGGTTAAAATCTATGAACAGATGATGTGTCTGCAAGTTGCACTTCCGGAAATTCTCGAGGGTTTGTCTCAGGGTAAACATTTGATCCGTTGACTCTCACGAAAAACGGCTTGGTATTCGACCACGAAGAGAATACGGGATAAGATTTTGTACGCCGAATTAAGAATGGTTATTCCACGATGGTAAGCGCACTCCAGAGAGGGCAAATGAGGCCGTCTACCTAGCTAGCAGGCACTTCTTCTTTCTCCATCATATTCGACATATGGTTTAGGACTTCATATAGTAGCTCACGGCCGTGTTTAAGAAGTTCAGTCTGGATCTGGTCCTTCCCCGTGGTTTTGTTGTTTTCAGCTCCTTGATAGCTTTTCTAACCTCATCTAGTGTAGGCGGCTCCACAGCTTGTCCTTCATCGATAATGTCTATTCTGTTCTCTGATACTCCTTCGCTTACACCGTTCAATAAAGTCTCGAAGTAATTCTTCCACCTGGCAGCCACTTTTGTTTTATCTGTCAGCAAATTACCTTTTTGGCTGTTGCACGTGACGAGAGATGGCGCTGTTTTTCTTCGCACGCCATTGACAGTTTCGTAAAACCTCCGTATATCGTTCTGTTCCATGCTTTCTTGCGCCTCAGTAATAACTTAACTCTTTCTGCGGTGGGTTCGTTTCTCGGCTGCTCTTGCTTCCTTGTACCGTACTCTGTTAAGTCGTCTACCTGGCACAGACATTCTGCTTCTGGCAACGTTCTTCTCGTCTGTCTACCTTTGACACTCCACATCGAGCCAACCAGCCCTCTGTCGTCATTGCACAGTGCCTATCACTTCTCGTGCTATTGTGCTCACCGCTCGATAGATTGACTCCCATAGATCGTTGATGTTAACACTCACGTTGATTTCACTAATCCATTCATCTAGCTTCTGGCGGTATTCGGAAATACTCCTTCCGCTGACAATCGCTGAATATTGAAACGTTCGCTGTGATCTTTCGTTCGACGCAATCATGGCAATCATGCTCGAAACTTACTGACAACGAGATTGTTCGGAATTCTTTCGAGATAAACTAGTCCTTGAATCAGCTGTGTTTTATTAGCAGATCAAAACTGTAATTATCGATATATTTTAGTTCATAAATTTCTTCATTTCTTACTCATCAACTCACAGATTTTAGTTTCCCTCTCCGTTTGCCTCATGTGGATATGAAACCTTCTAACACATACTATTTTCGCTTTTTCACTGCGCTTCAATAACATCATAATATTGACAGAACCTCAACTTATTTGCCCGCAATAATAAACATGCATCTGCATTCTTTAATTGGCAGTAAAAGGGTCGGCGATACTCGCCGTAACAGAGATAGTGATCAGAGTCAATGTTCGGGCCTCTGAATATCCGCACATCGATATAAACCGAGAAATGCTGTCGATCCACCAGAACATGATCTATTTGGTTGCAAATTTCACCATTTTGGTGTCTCCAGGTGCGCTTTTTCGAATATTCTTTCGTGCAAAGTAGGTGCTACTGGTGGCCATCCCTCTGGTGGCAGCGAAATTCGCAAGACGCAAGCCGTTGTCGTTGGTAGTGGAATGAAGGCTCTCCCTACCGATTATGGGACGGAAAAATTCCGCTCCTTCGACCAGAACATTGGCATCTCCGATTACGACTTTCACGTCATGCTTTGGGCACTCTCTAAATGCTTTATCAAGGCACTCATAAAACGAGTCCTTCACGTCATCGGATTTCTCGTTTGTCGGCGCATATATGTTGATTAGGCTGTAATTGAAGAATTTGCCCCGTAACCTCAACACACGGATCCGGTCGCTAATGGGTTTCACCTCATCACTCTCTTCATCTGCTTGCCCATCACTACGAAGCCAACTCCTTGCTCTGCTTTTTTGCCTGCACTGTGATAGATGTTATATTTGAATGCAGCGTTAGTCGTGGGATCCACGACTCTGAATTCACGTTCTCTGGTTCTAGGCCACCGAACTTCCTGAATTGCGGCCCCGTTCACTCCAATCTTCTGCAGTTCACGAGCCAGAAGCCTCACTCGTCCAGGCTCATTTAAGGTCCTGACATTCCAGGTACCGAGTTTCCAATCATAGTCCTTATTTCGTTGCCGGGTCGGTTGCCAAAAATAACGTTCTCTTTTTTCTTTCTTCTCCATTTTTCGTAGTAGTTCAAGACTTCAATAAGCTACCTTACCAGGGTTGCGTTACCTACGTCGGGCTGCAACCGTAGGTATAGCTGACTGGATACCAGGCAGACGCTGTTGGTACCACACCTTCTGATGACCAGACGCTCGGGGTTCGCACCTCCTCACTCAGAAACTCAGAAACACAAGCTGGACTACCAGCTAAGTACACAACTCATAAGTCCCAGAATCAAGTTTATGAATGGACCAGGATTTGATGGATCTTCCGGAAGGGCATTATGGGCCAAACAGGGTTCGAACCCACAAGTACGAATGTACATTAGAGTGGGGCATGGTTATTTGGCTCCGAGTAACTTTTTGGGTCCCATTTAGCTCCCAGAACAACTCTGCAAATTTTTAGCTCGATCGGTGAAACTATATTTTTGCGCCCACGGTTTTAAGTTTACATGGGATTTCGTATGGGAAAATTGTCTTTTGCAAATTAATTCTTCCAAGAGTCGCCCGTTATCTCCTAAAAATAAACAAATATCTGATTTTTATAGGAAATTTATCAAGGAAACAAAGTCTAGAAGACTGCAAAACGATCTGATACTTGTGGAAAAAGTTATTAAGCAAAAACTGATTGATGCCCTGAAGATGGATGAAAATTTCAGTTTTCATAGCATCACTGCTTCTGACGGTCTAATTATATACAAAATTTTTAACTTTCTCTTATTATGTAAAAAAGAAGCCTCAATTTATCCCTCAAAACCTTGCGAAGTGACCAAATAGTATAGATAAACGATTTAGATACGTTAAGAGAGGATTAAAACAAAATTGCGTACAATTGGACAACCAACAGCAGTGGTGCTAGAAAAAATGAATATTTTATCAATCGTCAGAGCATCAATCGGTTTCTGCTTAATAACTTTTTTCTCAAGCATCAGATCGTTTCGTGGTTTTCGAGACTTTGTTTCTTTGTAAAATTTCCTATACAAACCACATAACGATTTATTTTTAGGAAGTAATGGGCGGCTCTTGGAGGAATTATTTTGTAAAAGTTAACTTTCCCATACAAAATCCCATGTAAACTTTAAACAGTGGGCGCAAAAATATAGTTTCACCGATCGAGCTGAGAATTTGCACAGTTGTTCTAGGACCCAAATAGTACCTAAAAAGTTGCTCGGAGCTGGAATCTATTTTTTGTCCCACCCTAATGTACATATATCAATCATACTATGAAAACATTCTCGAAAACACCTCGGAGCTCTAGGACCTGAATTGACCATCTGATTATATTGCAGACCTGCTGGAAGGTCGCTGATTCACACCATTGTCGTTTGTGCAGTAGGCTAAACATAAACCACTTCGGCACTGATTCCTTTTAACCCTTGGGCACTCGCACCGTTGTATTTTGTGCAACCTCTTCCGAAACTCTAGCGAAATATTCTTCCAGCACCAGCGGCTGCTCATTCGGAGAGCCATTCGCGCGAGTGCCGAAGGGTTAACCAACCACGTTAAAATTGATATTTTTTTTTCAAATGCGAAAAACTGAAACTTTAACAAACAGTATGGCTTCATAAACATGAAGACTTGGCTCAAGTTCTGAACATTGAGTTTGAAATCCAGGTCAATGTGGCACGTCAATACCTCAGTAAAAATATATCGGCGCGCACTGGCAATTGCGTGCGCGGAATCCATAAAGGGCCAACATATGTTTGGCCAATATAAAAAATACCAGATAGAACATCGAGCCGAAAGAAATTGAAAACAAAACAATCTAATCCTTGATGTACATCACCATGAGCATGAGTTTCACAAAACAGCTTCCAAAACCAAACTGACTGACAAATCATGCCATATGTCGGATTCCAAACATAGCGGTTTGAGCTGAAAGTAAACAAGCAGATCTTTTGGTAAGGATATTATGAAAGATTCTATCGTGTATTTCATTTAGGACTACAAATTCGAACTCCGCACCATCAAATTCGCGTCCAGGCGTTTTCCACCGATAAAGCGCAAAACAATGTACATTGTCCGTATGTCTATGTATGTACTCAGTAAGTACCAAGCATTGCCGTTATGCTTGGCTAACTTTTCCTGATTTAATATACCTAGTGTTCGTACTTATTTGAACCGTTCACTTGCAGTTTTCGCTGGGACCGTTGTTGGTGGATATTGAGTGAGTAATGAAGAAAAAACGCGATCACGCGTTGTTTTGTTTTTCCATCGCATCTTCTGTGAATTGTAGTGGCGACGACGATGACGGGGACGGCATCCTTAAATGGGCGAGCGATGATGCACCACGGTGTATGTATATGCAACTCTAACAACGATTGGAAGGGTAAACAATTTCGCCATATATCGCCTCTATATTTAGCATTGGTATTCACTGACTAATAAGGAACGAAAGAGTGCATTAACTTTACAAGCTGGACATTGTTACCAGTGCATGGTTACGTTTGCGATGCAATAAACTTCGAGCGGTTTGCCGACTAGAAAATACGATTTGGATGATGAAGATATTCATCATCAATTTGGAATCAGTTGACGAATGACATAATTCTGGAGTTCAATATTAAAGTTCCTAACATAACTTCTGAAAATAAACGATGCGCATAAGCGCCTATTCAAGTACCAATATTTATATTTTTCCAGCAATCGTCAGTCAGTGTTTTCCTAGCGCATAAGAGATGTACTCAACACGACCAAAAGCACAACAATCTCACTCTGCACTTGCCGATGCATTCTTGTTTACACATTCGCGCTCTTGTTTGTTGCTCTACAAAAAAAAACTTTTCACGGTTAGTGTGCAAACATAAACCTTTTCTCGACTGGAGAAATACACAAACAAAACATTCGGTAGTATTTATTGATGCGCATCTAACCCATCCACTCCCAGCATTACAGGCTATGCAGCGAAGACCCTCACGTTGGCCGGAAAGTAGGTGAATCATCGTCTCTTGTTTGGCTAACTGTTCTGTTGTTTTGAGGTACCCACAATTACAAACAAAACTTCAATTGGGTTGGTTATTTCTTTATGTACTAATTGAGCCGTGACCACCAGCGAGCTAGGTTGTTTACAAGTAATGTAAGAAGCATTTGGCGGTATCTTTTAACAGAAAGAGTGAGATTATATCCAGCATGGGCTGGTGTGGTGCAGCGGATGGATCGGTTAAATTGAGGTTACCGGATATTTAGGGCGTAGCAGAATGGTACACTCCAACTATCGATTACATCCCTATTGCCCTCAGAAACACACATAATTTAGATAGTACGGAAATCCAACGAGAAATGCACAGATGTCGTGCTCGAACCGAATACTTCTGCCAAGTAATCCCACGATTGAGATTAATTGGATCACGAAACGACTTTCAAATAGGTAAAATGGTATATTGATGCAGAAGGTCATAAAAGAAGTATCTACCGCGATAATGTAGTGAATGTAATTCGATCCGCGCACATCAAAAGCAATTTTACATGAGTTGGATAACAGTGAAGCTAAAGATAATAAGTTAGTAGCCTTAGCACAAATTACAAAATTCATAACATGCATTTATAAAACCTGTAATAGTTGTAGTAAAAATTTGATCACCACACCAGATCAGAGAAAAAAAACGTGCACTACTTTATTCAAATATCTGATCGGAAATAACAAATGAGCTTGTTGACACGAGTCTGACTAGTTACAAAAGTGACGAAAACCAGTACCAAGTTCAAACCCATGTTGATATCCGGAGTTTCTCCATCGTTTACATTTTCCCACTTTCGGCCGGGTTGACGTTGGAATGTATCTTCACTGATTTGTCTGTTTCATCCCACGCGCGATGCAAGTCGTTCTTTGATGCGTGCTGCGCTGCGTGTGATAAAGTGGGAAACATATGTAACTGATCCGGTGTATTTTCTCGTGTTGTTTTGGTCTAGTTAGGAAGCGGTTGACGGCTTCGTCGACTGCCGCATCACTACAACCGCAGAAATTGCGTCCTTGGGGTATTTTTGTGGCTTATAGTTGACATAAAAACACAAACAAATCGGCAAGTAAACATAAGTATTTAAGTTCGACAATCTTATAATTAGAGTATCCAATTTCCGAGGAACACGTGCTCCTCGAAGGATAACATGAAGTAAGGCCACTACATGATATGTTTTGCCTTTCTCATATAGAAAGGTTAAGCAATCACTCTGAAAAACGTCAACCTAATCCCGGCCCGGAGGGCCGAGTGTCATATCCCATTCGACTCAGTTCGTCGAGATCGGAAAAAGTCTGTATGTGTGTGTGTATGTGTGTATGTATGTGTGTGTATGTGTGTGTATGTGTGTATGTGTGTGTATGTGTGTGTGTATTAGACCTCTCCACATTTTGAAAAAGTTTTGAAATATACATGGGTCAGCTCAAATTTTTGTTCTAGGTGTGAATTTAAGAACTTTCGCCAAAAATGGCCTTATTTGGACATGATTTAGAGGTGTCTCCAATCAAAAATCGTGTTTTTGCTATGTTTCCATAGGAAGATCACTTACACTCTGATTTGATAAGCCCTACACGTCCACATATCATCAAAAGTTGTTCCTTACAAGTATCTTAACATGTTTTAACAGGTGAACATAGCTCTAATCGTAATAGAAAATTTGTTAACTGGATTTTTATATAGAGAAGAATACCAAAACCAAGAAAAAATACTACTAATTTTCCTTGGTTTTGATATACTTTTCTATATGAAAATCCTGTTAACAAATTTTCTACTGCGCATAGAGCTATGTTCACCTGTTAAAACATGTTAAGATACGTGTAAGGAACAACCTTTGATGATATGTGGACGTGTAGGGCTTATCAAATCAGAGTGTAAGTGATCTTCCTATGGAAACATAGCAAAAACACGATTTTTGATTGGAGACACCTCTAAATCATGTCCAAATTAAGCCATTTTTGGCGAAAGTTCTTAAATTCACGCCTAGAACAAAAATTTTAGCTGACCCATGTATATTTCAAAACTTTTTCAAAATGTGGAGAGGTCTAGTGTGTATGTATGTGCGTATGTGTCAAATAATGTCACTCATTTTTCTCAGAGATGGCTGGACCGATTTGCCCAAACTTAGTCTCAAATGAAAGGTGCAACCTTCCCATCGGCTGCTATTGAATTTTGGATCGATCGGAATTCTGGTTCCGGAATTACGGGTTTCAGAGTGCGGCCACACAGAAATTTCTCATAAAAACTATAGGAAAAATTAAGAATAGAATTTTTATTTTTGATGCTAAATGTATTCAAGGTGCATAAAACGTCGAGATTTGATGCAAACACGAAAAAAATTTGACGAAGATTCACTTTTTTGGATTTTGCACATTTTTGCCTTTCTCATATAGAAAGGTTATGCAATCACTCTGAAAAACGTCAACCTAATCCCGGCCAATTTTTTTTTTCGACTCGCATAAGGTTTCTGGATTTTAACAGGGGCGTAGTTGATGGTTTATGGAGAGGGGTTACCCCCCCCCCCCTCTACTGTTCACTCCCCTCCTTTAAAAATCTCTTTAAATCACTCCTCAGACCACTACCTCATACCCCTCCCTTTCAACCCCATCATCTTTTAACCAGCACTATATTACAAAGCATACCAATTTAAGCTGGGGAGTCGTTCATTCATGGGACTTTCGCCCTCCTCACATACCCACCCCCGCATGACAAAATGAGTTAGCAAGCAGATAACATTGATCTAATGCTGATTAGGCTAATGGAGTATGATATTTTTTTGTTTCAAGTGTTTCACCGTCGACACGTAGCTCATCAAGTTCGTGGCTGGCATGCCATTGTGTATAAGTGCAAAGTGTACTAAGAATGTAATGGACATTTCCACAATTATGTTGAACATAAAAAGCCTCCGTGCCATAGTTTAGAGAAATGAGAAAGGCACAATTGCAGCGCTAGGTGGATTAAAACAGGTTTTTTCTCTTCTTAGCAGCATAAAACTTTCAATTGTTATAATATTACAAAATACCTTCTGGTGCATACCTCGGCTTGCGTAATTATGAAATATGAGCGCTATTTTTTTTGTGAAACCAGGAAATTTCCCCGTGTCCAAATTCTACCAACTTCAAACAATTCACCAATCTGCTATTAAACACCGTTGGAAAAAATTTCAAAGAAGCGTGGTTGTAGGGGAGACTGAGGAAGGTTGAAACATTTTATGATTTTATAATACAAATGTACAAAAAATATCATCCAATGATTGTTTCATTTCTGATAACATACTTCAATGCATGCTTCAACAAGTTGCGCCAAAATAAATAGTATAAATCTGCATCAAAGTAAATATTCATAATTATAGTAACAGGCTTCTCTTCGTTTCTACTATTATTATTTTCATTTCATTTTAAAAAAGCTTATTTTGGAGTGCTGAGCTCATTTTTGTTGTTAACAGTGCTAAAATATTAGATGCGTTTTTCCATACAGTATCATTAAACCTTTCTTATGACTACGATCCCATTTTTATGATAAATATTTCGTTACTATTCATCAATATCAACAATATCATACACATTAAGAACACTACTTTAAATTCATTATATAATGTGTTGGCTTACTGTAGATTGTCCACTTATCTTGCACAAAACACCGTGCGCCTCCATATCAGTAACAAAACTTTAAAATCTCATTAAACCCTTTTGCGCACCTAGGTGGTGAACGAGGCTATGATATTCGAAAAGTAGATGTAGTTTCGCATAGAATGTGTAATATGTGACCGTTCCGAAATGTTTCGCCTGATTGTAAAAAATACATTAGTGAAAACAGTACTTTTGATCTGATCACCTAAAACATAAGCAGACGAAAAAGTCATAGTTCCTAGCAAACTTAGCGAATACATTATAATCGCAAATAAAGTTCTTTCGTTTCTCTATAAAACGAAATTAGCTGTGAGAAAATCGGACTAAAATCAAAAATATAACATACATTTGAAGTGAGCATACAAATTGTGGTTTCGGAAAAAAATCAATAAAAAACCGGACATTGTTACGTTTAAACTGCTGTTAAAAATGAGAAACTCGTTTTCTGTCGCTCTGATGTCCTTTAAAAGTCTTTATCACATTGGATACGGTGCAATGTGCGATTCCGAGCTGCTACAAATTTTAAGCGTTTTTTTTTTCAAAAAGACATCTCCAATGAGTGACTCTCATTGTTTACTTTCTCTTCTGTTAATAATTCGGTCGCTTCAACATTTATTCCTCAACTCTTTGCATAATATGCTAGTCAAAACTACCGTCTATCGATCTGTACTATAAAATAAGTGAAAAGTGTTATAGTGACACCGTAATAATCGAAAGAGAAAGTAAACAAAGAGAGTAACTCATTGTAGATATGTCGTTTTGAATAAAAGCTCTAGAAATCTATTGTTATTCCTACACAAATATGTTATGAACAATTGTTTTCTATAGACGGGAACGACCACTCTATTTGTAAATTCAAATATGGCTGTTTGGTCGCGGGTTTCAATCACAAAACATTGATTTTACGTTAAATCTGAAGAACTACAATGAAGTCAACAAAAAAAATCGTTTAATCTCAATCTGAAACATTTCACTATTCAATCTGGTTTCGATGTGCACGGGAAGCTTGTGTGTAAGTTTACAAAGCGAATTAAGGGGGCGTCTGGTGTAGAGGGCAAAAATAATCGACTTCTTTTTTATCCGCTTAACTCTAGAACGTTACACTGGGGTACCTAATCCTTCTTTGGAGCCGTGTGTAGACTAGAATTCGACATTTACCGACCTGGAACCCTAACCATAATTCAATTTAGAGTTCCTAGTAAGAGTAGAACAAGGTGGTATAGCCAGTTTGCTTATAATCTTCGTGGAAGCAGGTGTCAAAGTTGGCGTGGGGTACACGTACGTATTATACATTTCTTTTGTTTGCATTTTTACCTGCAAAAATTTCGATCAAACGCGTGGGGTACATTTGTACCCCAGTGCAACGTTCTAGGGTGGAAATCGCAAATGCAACGTTCTAGGGTTAATTATTAGTATTGAACCTCTAGAAAGGTCTCCCGCAATCTCTGTGACCACGCCGAACTTCTTTTGTTTTAAAAAGCTATGTTTTTTCGTACACAATCTATCTATCTATATATATAAAAGTCAAAGTTTGTATGTATATGATTTAGAGACTCCCAAACGGCTTAACCGATTTCCGTAAAAATTTGCACACAGTAGGTATTTGGTATGGGGCGTGTTTGTGTGCTATTAGTTGGAGATTATCTGCCCGCCAGATGGCGCTTTGGAACAAATTGTGTTTTCCTCCTATTTCGCAGAGTGTCGCAGCAACGCGCGATGGGTATTAGCTAGTGAATGTATAAAGAGATCCTAACATTACACAAAAGATCCATTGTTGCCTTGCCTTCAAAATGGTAAAACAAAATAACTTTCGTTTTAAGCACTTTACACCAGACGCTCCCCTTAATTAATGTAAAAAATGTCAAGTGATTTTTTTTTCTTACGTAAAAATTAATGCTGAACACGAGCATGGTCTTGGTTTTTCGATATTTTGGTTTTTGAAAAAATACGGACACTACTACTACTACTAATGTAAATTAGAATTATTTTGACAGGCAAATTGTGCGTAATTTCGAGCGAAAAAAGTCAAAACTAAGGTAAGAGGACACAAAGGACACAATTGCATTTGTTCAAGATGTTCAAGCAGCCTCTAAACAATTCAAGGTTCCGTTCAAAACATTGAGTGCTCGTGTGAAAGAAAAGTTCTCGTCGTGAATGAGAACGCGTCAGATATTTCAAGTGAGTTAACAATATAATAATTTAATGTGTTGTTAAAGTAAATAATCGAATAAAAAACATAATCGAAAAAGAGGAGTAGTAATTAAAAAAAATGCTCCGAAGCGCAAACGTGATCGTCGAACAGTTAAGCAACCACGCGAGCCGGTATGCACAACTTCAATTCCAAACTCTGACGACGACGAGGACACCGAAGCGAAGAAGTCAATCGCAAGTACAAAGCCATACGCATGTTTTTTCAACGTTTCCTTCCGCGGTTTCATAATGTTTCACATCTTTTGCCACTTCCCCATATTTGTGTTATTAATTTTTGAATAATCTGCAGTATTCATAGTCTTCAAATAAAAGTTAAACCACTGATTTTCTAGGCTCGTACATTGTTTTATTTAACCTCGAATATAGTGACCTATTGTACCCCCAGATTTTAAAAACACCAAAAAAGTACCTTCACCTTACTGGATTCAGCTTGAGAAATATTTACCCAGGCATGAAATCATTATTGTCAAAACGTTGCCAGATGTACAATAACCTTTCCAACGCATGCTTGTTTGTCAAAATCAGTGCAAAAAAACCATCGCATAAGCTCGCGAAAAAACAGACCCCACTCTAATTTATATAACTGAAATATTGAAAATTTTATTGGACAACATTTAATATTTCGTTGCAAAAACAAATGTTTCCTTTAGAGAGGGTGGGCTCACCCTCAATAGAGCGTTGAGCGTATCAATCATTTTTTATATAGTTGCTAATTGTAATCGATTAATGCCAAGAGATAATTGATTATTTGAAATAATCGATTAGTTTAAAAGCATATCAGTGAGCATGGTGTTGTACAAGGTTTTATAATTTTGCTATTGTCGGAGGGCAAATAGCAAATTATGTTTACGGAAGGGTGCATAAAAAATTGTAAAAAATGGATCCGCAGTGTCCGCAAGCTCTTGAAAAAGTTGTATTTTCAATATCACCTGGGTCATGTCCAGTCCACAACCCTTTATTTTTTTGACTTCATTGTTATTAATATTTTAATGAACATTTAATAACAAATTAACTGTAAGTAATTAGTTTAGAATTAAGTCACCATTGGGGCATTGAAATGCCTGTTAGTGAATATATTACAAATACAAGTATGTGTATGTTCAATCACCTTCATTGTAAAATTCGACTGTGTTCTCGAATGACAAAGTCGGATAAACTGTAAACTAAAATATGAATAGTACATTTTATTAGAACGTTGCACTGGGGTAAAAATGTACCCCACGCTTTCTTTGGAGGCATGTGAAGACGAGAATTTCGGCATTTACCGACCTGAGACCCTAACCATAATTCAATTTAGAGTTCCTAGTAAGAGTAGGAAAAGGTGGTAAGCCAGTTTGCTTATAGCTTTCGTGGAAGCAGGTGTCAAAGTTGGCGTGGGGTACATTTATACCCCAGTGTACGGTTGCTGTTGCTGTTTCATCAGGTTTCGTTCTGTCAGTGGAAATGTGATTCGTGAGATTACCAGTTTAAATACTAGATCTTTTACTACGTAAGTAACAATTAGTATTATATAATCGTTTTTATTCATTTATTTAATTAATTTAATTTAATTTTGACGTGAAACAAAAAATCGTTCTCATTTTTCCTGATTTTTATTGTTTTATTGTTTATTTTTTATAGTTTTTCAAAGTAATGCTTCGCAAGTATAATTTGCGCACAGTAACTGCTGTTACAGTAACGTTGTGTGTTACTATTGTATTACTGGTCAGAAATATTTTTCCATTTCAATTTCCACCCTATTTTGTGGTATTTTCATTCTTTCAACTTCAAGAATCATTTGATTTTTTTCAAATCGGTTGAAAATTCGTTATGGTAATTTTTGTGAAATAAATCAAAACCGCGATTTTTTCGCTTTTTATTTTGTTCAAACCAATTTATGTATCATTGATTCAATAAATTCCTTACTTTCACTTACACAGCTGTTTTTGCAATTAAATGTATTATACATTTCTCTTGTTTGCATTTTTACCTGCTAAAATTGCGATTGGGGTACATTGCTAAAATTCTACTGATAGATCATGGTATGAATTTCATACGCAGGGCGGAGCCGATAACTTTTTTTCATGTGGCAAAAATATAACCTTTTCAGAAAGGGAGGGGTTTTACAACTTTCTCATTTATTTGAGCGATAAATCATTGTTCAAAGTTAAAACATGATCCTAATTAGAATGTTTTATGTAAATTCTCGTACACATATGTCCTTTGTCTTACAATAGTTACAATGTTTGGAGGGAAAGATGGAAAGAAGCACTGAACCTATTATGAGACGAAACGGTACAAGAGTGTTAAAATCATTCTAAAAAGCTGATATATTAACATTCTCGCAAGGTTGTAGATATTATTCAATTTTATGCTAAATATCAAACAATTAACCTTATTTCACAGACCTACCAGACATGACACTCGATATCACCAAAATGCTGCAAAAATTTAACGGGGTATACTTTAGAGTAGCTTGCAGGAAGCAGTGGCCATCAAAATGCACCGAAAAGACGATGATTTTGGCAGAGTTCACGATGAATTTAGCATGTTTTTCTGCTGGTCATCAAATGAGAGTCGATTAGGAAATTATTTCAAACATTGTTAAAAGATAATACTAATGAAAATAAAATAATGAAAACCAAATGGCGTTATGTGGAAACATTCTCTTCAATTTCTATTTAGCCAAAAAAGCACTTTCCAATATCTTCAGCAACTAACTTACGGAGAACAGTCCATATTACAGCACGAATCAAATTGTCCTCATCATCGTCTGAGCTCTCGATCGAAGCAGATCGTTTTTCTTGTGCTGTGCATAGAGTAAATCACTATATATACATTGTGAAGGTCAACCATTGTTTGAGGCTGGCTTTGTTCGCCGGTGCCTAGGTTGGTGAAGTGAATAGTGGAATAACCGGACAAGCCGCTAAATAAGCTAAGTATCTCTTTTTTTCATTTCCCTTTCCCCCGATCGGTCGCTACTTCTTAGATCCCTTTCCCCTGAATATAAGTTTCATCTCTCGTTTACACCACGTGCTATCCTCGTGCCTAAATGGCCGAGGGCGAAGTAACATTGGATGGGAATGATATTCCCATGGATATACCGGATAAACCCGAAATTACTCCCTCCCCTGATTCCCCCAGTCCTCCCCGTATTAAAACATACCCAGCCAGTTCGACTGGACCCTGGGTGGTCTATTTCCGGCCCATCACGAAATCGCTTAATATTTTAGAAATCTCACGGGAGCTGACTGCTAACTACCCGGCCGTAGCTCAGATAACACGTGTTAGAGCTAATAAGATACGCATATTAGTGAATGACCTCGACCAGGCAAACCAGATTGCTCGCAGCGAACGTTTTACAAAGCAATTTAAAGCGTATATTCCTTGTTTAGCAGTGGAGATCGACGGGGTCGTCGCCGAACCGGGTTTGAAGTGCGAAGACGTGTTGAAGTACGGAGTTGGTTGCTTTAAGGACCCCTCACTTGAATATGTGAAGATTCTGGAATGCAAGCAATTGTATTCCGGAAAAACTGAGAATATTAAGACAACTTATTCATTGTCAGACTCGCTTCGGGTGACTTTCTCCGGGTCTTCCCTCCCCAACTATCTCCTCCTGGATAAGGTTCGTCTACCTGTTCGCCTGTTTGTACCGCGGGTAATGAACTGCAGCAATTGCAAGCAGCTGGGCCACACAGCCACCTATTGTGGCAATAAGAAAAGGTGCGGCAAATGCGAGGGAGAACATGAGGATGACTCTTGCGGCGGAGAAACTGAAAAGTGTATTTACTGCGGGGGCCTTCCGCATGATCTTAAATCATGCCCCGCGTACAAACAGCGCGGGGATAAAATTAAGCGCTCCCTTAAGGAACGCTCGAAGCGCTCTTATGCAGAAATTCTTAAGAATGCTTCGCCATCTGTCCCTTCCGAAAATTCCTTTACTCTTTTGGCTGGCGTTGAGCAAGAATCTGACGACCCACAAGAGGGTACATCTTTGGTTAACTCAGGGGAGTCCAGAAAGAGGAAAAATCTAGCCTCCCCTAGATTGCCTCGTAAGGGTGCCAAGGTGTCGTTCACTCAGAGTGCGCCAATTACAATCAATAAATCCAATGGAAGTGATGCACTAAAGCTGAAGCTAGTTGCTCCAGGACTTGGAATTTTTAATTCTAACAAGGAGTATCCACCACTTCCAGGGACACCAAAAACCCCAAGTGTTCCCTTTTTTCAAACAGATAATCAGTCCAGTAGCGGACTAATGAAATTTTCTGACATAGTGGACTTAATTTTCACAGCTTTCAATGTTACTGATCCTCTTAAAAGCATTCTGATACATTTTCTCCCTATGGTGCAAACAATTTTGAAACAGTTGACTGCTAAATGGCCCCTCCTTGCAGCGATCGTATCCTTCGATGGCTAAGTCATCAAACGAGGTCACTGATTCGATCACTGTTCTACAGTGGAATTGCAGAAGTATCCTCCCGAAAATCGATTCCTTCAATTCCTTACTAAACAGTTTAAAATGTGATGCTTTCGCATTATGTGAAACCTGGTTAACTTCTGATATAAATCTCAACTTCCACGACTTTAATATAATCCGTCTGGATCGAGAAAACCCTTATGGAGGAGTACTTTTGGGGATCAAAAAGTGCTATTCTTTCAACCTCCCTCCCTTCGACACCAGGCATTGAAATTGTCGCTTGTCAAGTTTTAATCAAAGGTAAATTGCTTCCGGTGCCCTACCGAGGCTCTAGGAGGAATTGCATTGCTTCCATCTACATTCCTCCTAGAGCCTCGGTAGGGCACCGAACGCTTTGTAATATCACGGAATCCTTACCGGCTCCGCGGCTAGTTCTGGGAGACTTTAACTCGCACGGTACGGTATGGGGCTGTCTTCATGATGATAATAGATCAACATTAATCCAAGATCTTTGCGACAATTTCAACATGACCATCTTAAACACGGGAGAAATGACGCGGATTCCTACACCACCAGCACGCGCAAGCGCGTTGGATTTATCGCTATGCTCGACATCGCTACAGTTAGATTGCAGGTGGAAGGTGATCCCTGATCCCAACGGTAGCGATCATTTGCCTATCCTGATTTCAATTGCTAACGGTTCAAGACCATCGGAAACAATCAATGTATCGTATGACCTCACACGGAACATTGATTGGAAGAGTTACGCGACCGCGATATCCGTTAAAATCGAATCCACTCAAGAACTTCCTCCGGAGGAAGAGTACAGGTTTTTGGCTGGCTTGATTCTCGACAGTGCGAATCAAGCTCAGACTAAACCAGTACCCAGCGCGAATACCCATAGACGGTCTCCCACCTTGTGGTGGGATAAAGAGTGCTCAGAGCTGTACGCGGAAAAGTCCACTGCATATAAGGCCTTCCGGGAAGACGGGTTACCCGCTAGCTATCTACAGTACGCGTCGTTAGAAAGGCGAATGAAGAGTCTAATGAAAGCCAAAAAACGCAGTTATTGGCGCCGGTTCGTCGACGGGTTAACGAGAGAAACAGCGATGAGCACTCTTTGGGGTACGGCTCGACGTATGCGTAACCGTAATAGTACCAACGAGAACGTGGAATATTCAAACCGTTGGATATTTGCTTTCGCCAAGAAGATCTGTCCGGACTCTGTCCCGGTACAGAAAACGTGCCGCGCCGCGTCTCCTCACGATACCGCGAACGAAACACCGTTTTCGATGGTGGAGTTCTCACTTGCTCTCTTATCATGCAACAATAACGCCCCAGGGTTAGACAGAATCAAATTCAACTTGCTGAAGAATCTACCTGACACTGCAAAAAGGCGCTTGTTGAATTTATTTAATAAGTTTCTTGAGGGTAACATTGTCCCTCATGACTGGAGGCAAGTGAAGGTCATCGCCATCCAAAAACCAGGAAAACCAGCCTCCGATCACAACTCGTATCGGCCGATTGCAATGCTGTCCTGTATTCGGAAGTTGTTCGAGAAAATGATCTTGTTTCGCCTCGACAATTAGGTTGAAGCAAATGGCTTACTGTCAGATACACAATTTGGCTTCCGCAAAGGCAAAGGGACGAACGATTGCCTTGCGTTGCTTTCTACAGAAATCCAAATGGCCTATGCTAACAAAGAGCAGATGGCATCAGTCTTCTTGGATATTAAGGGGGCTTTTGACTCAGTTTCTATCAACATTCTGTCAGAGAAGCTGCACCAGCATGGTCTTTCGCCAATTTTAAATAACTTTTTTGCTTTGTCTGAAAAGCACATGCACTTTTCGCATGGCGATTTAACAACATCGCGATTTAGCTACATGGGTCTTCCCCAGGGCTCATGTCTAAGTCCCCTGCTCTACAATTTCTACGTGAATGACATTGACGATTGTCTTGCCAATTCATGCACGCTAAGGCAACTTGCAGACGACGGCGTGGTCTCTGTTACAGGGCCCAAAGCTGCCGACTTGCAAGGACCATTACAAAATACCTTGGACAATTTGTCTGCTTGGGCTCTTCAGCTGGGTATTGAGTTCTCCACGGAGAAAACTGAGTTGGTTGTTTTTTTCTAGGAAGCGTGAGCCGGCGCAACTCCAGCTTCTATTAATGGGTGCAACGATCAACCAGGTTTTCACATTTAAATATCTCGGGGTCTGGTTCGACTCTAAAGGTACCTGGGGATGTCACATTAGGTATCTGAAACAGAAATGCCAACAAAGGATCAATTTTCTCCGAACAATAACTGGAACATGGTGGGGTGCTCACCCAGGAGACCTGATCAGGTTATACCAAACAACGATATTGTCGGTGATGGAGTACGGATGTTTCTGTTTCCACTCCGCTGCGAACATACACTTCATCAAACTGGAGAGAATCCAGTATCGTTGCTTGCGCATTGCCTTGGGTTGCATGCACTCGACCCATACGATGAGTCTCGAAGTGCTGGCGGGCGTTCTTCCGCTAAAAAATCGATTTTGGGAACTCTCATATCGATTACTCATCCGATGCGACATTCTGAACCCGTTGGTGATTGAAAACTTCGAGAGGCTCGTCGAGCTTAATTCTCAAACCCGATTTATGGCCTTGTACTTCGACTACATGGCACAGAACATTAATCCTTCTTCATATACTCCCAACCGTGTTCGTTTCCTAGATACTTCTGATTCTACTGTATTCTTCGACACATCCATGAAGGAAGAGATTCGTGAAATCCCGGACCATATACGCCCGCAAGTGATCCCCAATATATTTTATAATAAATTCCGAGAAGTCGACTGTGACAAAATGTTCTACACTGACGGATCAAATCTCGATGAGTCCACTGGCTTCGGTATCTTCAACAATACTATCACCGCTTCATTCAAGCTCAATGATCCCGCTTCAGTTTACGTCGCAGAGTTAGCTGCAATTTAGTACACCCTTGGGATCATCGACACTCTGCCCACAGATCACTACTTCATCATTTCGGACAGCCTCAGCTCCATCGAGGCTCTTCGTGCGATGAAGCCCAAAAAGCAATTCCCATATTTCCTGGGGAAGATACGGGAGTCCTTGTGTACGTTATCTGAAAAATCTTGTCAAATTACCTTTGTTTGGGTCCCCTCTCATTGCTCTATCCCGGGCAGTGAAAAGGCCGACTCATTAGCAAAGGTGGGCGCATTAAATGGTGACATATACGAAAGACCAATCTGCTTCAACGAATTTTTTAGTATTTGTCGTCAGAGGACACTCAACAGTTGGCAAACCTCGTGGAGCAATGGTGAACTTGGACGATGGCTACATTCCATTATCCCAAAGGTATCAACGAAGCCTTGGTTCAGGGGGATGGATGTGGGTCGGGATTTTATTCGTGTAATGTCCCGACTTATGTCCAACCACTACACCTTGGATGCGCATTTGCGGCGTATTGGGCTTGCGGAGAGTAGTCTGTGCGCTTGTGACGACGGCTATCACGACATCGAGCACGTTGTCTGGGTATGCGCCGGGTACTTGGACGCCAGGTCTCAGTTAAAGGATTCCCTTCGGGCCCGAGGTAGACCACCCAATGTCCCAGTCCGAGATATACTGGCAAATCGTGATTTCCCCTATCTGTCCCTTATTTATACTTTCATAAAAACGACAAATATCCCAATTTAGCCCCTCTCTTTTTATTTCTCGTTTTAGAAGCTTTCTCCTGCCTTGTGGGACCGATCAGCTCCAGACTGCAACTATGTAACCGCCGTCGCACTTACCACTACGGAAACTGAAGCGAGAGCGACTCAAGGTCCGATGACTTTTGAAGGATTCCCCGCGGGTCCGAAGAATACCATCCGCCAATCCGACCTACCAGACTGAGGCGGTAATCTTTCGCTGATCTCCCGTTTGTCCGAAAGTTGCAAGTTTTGCTCTTCTCTCCCGGTCACCATCTACGCTTTCTCTCCCCTGTCCTTGATACAACTGCTTCTACAGCCCCCCTCTGAATATCTTGACCAAGCATAAGTCTCCGCTAAAAAAGTTCAAATTTGTATTCTGTATTCCTAGTTTTAAGATAGTTGTAATTTTACCTCTTTGTTAAAACTATTGTCCCCCATCTTGTAAATAGAATTGTATCCCTAGTCTTAAAGCACCTGCGAATTTTCTCATAAATATTTGTTCCCCCTTTTGTGTACCAAACTATATGTTAGTTTTAAGATAACTGTAAATATTTCCTAAAAATTATTACTATTGAATTCCTTGTTTTAAAAATTTTTCATAAAAAAATCTTTTGCCCCCTCTCTTGTATATAGAATCTTATTTCTAGTCTTAAGATAGCTGTAAAATTTTTCTCCTTTATAAAAAAATATTTCAACATTGAAACCTCCTAGTTTTAAAATATCCAAAATGTACAAAACAAAAGAATTTGGCACCGCCAAGCTAACGCATTTGTGCCTATCAAATAAACGAAATGAATAAAAAAAATTGTCCTCATCACTATCTATGAAAGAAAGATAATCCTTTATATGCAACATGACCTACCCATTGCTAAGTTTCCTCACATAGTGCAGTTGCCGGAACAGAAGCCTCTACCTTTCCTAGAATTCATTCATTTTGGAATACAAATTTAAAGGTCTAGTCTGACTTCTGTTTAATTGATGTTTGTTGTTGGGTGCATTTGCCCATACTAACTACTTACGCACACCAATGTACCATCATGTCAAACAGACAGACGTGCCAAACAAATGATATAGTTCAAAGAATCGCCACGAGGCGACGATAGTGTGCAAAGCGAAGTTAAATTTGAAATTATGATCAAGTTTTATTCAGTGAATTGTTCTCAGTGTCATGTCTGGTAGGTCTGTGCTTATTTTATCTGTAATTATTTTTGATACCCTATAAGACAGCGTATGAAATATCAATGGTTATTTTTTGCAGTAAAATAATCCAAAGTTCTTATTTTATTTTGTGACAAAATATGGAAACCGACAATAATATAAAATGTTCAAAATTGGCTTCAACGCCTTTTAGGTGTAGCCCGAGCGTATCGATAATCGCGTTTTCTCGGAATTATTTTTTGAGCTGGCCGAAAGCCTTATTTAGAACTCATTCCGTTAAAAAAACGCCAAAACAAAAATGACCCAAGAAGTAATGATGTTGACATTTCTTTCTGATGTGGATAACACACACACACACCACACGCCCATAAGAACAATCGGATGAAACGTCGAAAATCATTTGACATGCTCTATGTAGGAGAAATTTATATAGATCTAACATCTTAGCACACTCTTGATAGCAATGCAACGCATCAAACAATGCCTTACCCGAAGTTTTCTTTCGTATGAACAGAACATTCTGTCAAATTAACTAGAAAGAAATAGAAAGTTTGTTTTCACTATAGCTAAGCCACCCGGACATCTGTCGCACTGCGTGCTGACGTGATGACATGAAACTGACGTTTATGATCCTCTAGCCAATAACGGTACGCTCGAAATTACAGGGTGTTGAACAGGGCTGACACTAATCCGCGGCTTTTCACCCCGCCGATCAGTTCGGCAGATTAAATAGCATAGAGAAGCCCAAATCAACGCCTTCGCATTACATATGACTAGTTATCCAATTTCCAATCCAATCAAATTTTATCCGACGAACCGAACTGTCCATCAAAGACACAGTTTATGTTTAAGCTTATTGACCGGCCCTGCTGGTAGCAGAGTACACAGAACGCCGAACCGGGAAAAACGATTCGGATGCGTAAGTGAGGCTAAGAAGACGATAAACAGATGCACCTACAGTTTTTTTTTCTCGTTTTTGGAAGATTATGCTTCAGACTGCATTCTAAGCGACACGCTAGTTTTAGTTCCATCTGGTGCTTCGTGCAGAAGAATTTGAAGAAAAGAAAATTCCCAGAAAGATACTTCGGACTCTGGTTCTACGCTAGCCAGCCAAATCAAAGTGCATCTAGGCAAACAGACAACAGTGTAGAATTGGAGAAAGGCCGGACAAACATACCAAAGAAGGTGTGTAATGCTCTCGCTCGACAGTGTTAATTCCCTCCCTGATGTTAACGATCCTAGGCCCTGCGTCGGCTATCTCCTACGACATTGTGTTCATTTGTTCTGTGCTCACTGCTCAGACTTTTTACGATCGTACAAAATGACCGGTGGGCTAGCAAGTTGAAAGATTAAGTAGCCGTACCAAATTGTTCCCAGATACTGATACCGCACTATCTCAAGCTGCTTGGAAGCCATTGTGGTTGCCGGTTCTTTCTAGAGTGTGGGTATTGAAAGTGACTAAGACGATAAAACAGTCATAATCGCAGGAGAAAATAAAGTGTACTTTTGAAGACGATTAGCTCAAGAAAACGAATGACTTTCGATAGTTGAACTTCATTGCTGAACATAACCATAAAAGATGCATAAAGAAAAAAGAACATTAGACATAGTTTTTGCGAAGTATAATATTCAAATTGTAACCAAAAATAAAACTATAAACAACTGATTGGATTATGTTCCACCCAACAATTACCCACACTTCCCAGATTGTTTTACAACTCAGCAGCCCAACACGAACATGAACTTTCCCGAATCAAGTATAGAAGCCGTAAGATCACAGATAAACCGTAAACTCACCTGTCCCAAATCAAGCGAAATGGTTACACGATCGTTTTTGCTTGATTTAAGCAACGTCGGACTCTGCCACCAGCTGTTCGTTCCGTCCACAATATTCGTGATAGGGTGTCGTTTCTCCAGATCGGAATTGTTTGCATCACATATGCCACACTGAGATGATCGCGATCTGCACGAAAGGGAATGGAAAAAAATCGCAACAAGAAAAATCGAAATTAAGATCAAAGATTGTATATTTGGTCAATGTCTTTCAACGCCCTGTGTACAAAACACATAACATGAGGTGTCGCTAAATGGTACCTTAGTGGGTCCTGCAGGCGGCAGTACTCCTCCTTGCCGTTTTGACCACAGGTTGCGTTCACCGAAATGGTCGCCCGCATCGCGACATTGAAGAAGGATGGCCACAGTCCGGTGGCTTTTTGGAAGCCGTGTTCCGAGTCGACGGGAGATGATGAGGTGAGCCCGGACAGAAGTTTGAGATCTGCAACAGATTAGAGAAAAATTCCTTGGTTAGGGATGCCGTGCTGGGTATGGGACTAACAGATTATGTTGAAAAGTAAAAATAATCACTAGATTTTTAACAAGTATGTAAGTAAATACACGTGTTGCGGAATTGTCTTTTTGCTTCAATAGTCTTCACAGATGATTCTACAGTCTCTGGCCATATCATTATACTTAGCCTTCATCGAAAGCTTATATAAAACTGTGGTGCATATGCAGTGTGGGAAGCAAACCAACAAGTCGTTCTTGACAATTTTCACGGAAAATCCAAATTTATTTTGAATGTGCAATGAATGGGGGAACACAGGGCTATTAAAAAACCGTAGGGTTATTCAGACCCTATCGATTTCTCAGAAAATCGTAAGACTTTTTTACTGTCGTACATATTTGTGGAAGCGCCATTGTGAAACATCAATTTTGACAGACGAATCGTATTCTGCAGTTTTTTAGAAAGGAGATACAACGGAATTCATATTTTGTCATTCACAACAAAAAAAATCATTATAATGGCAAAATCGAGATTGAAGTAAAAAGAAATGGAAAAAATCACAGGTAAGTGTTTTGGAAAGATTGAGGCTCAAATGTTATGGAATAATTTTTGTTTGGGTGAAAACACAGATATTTTCTAGACGCTTATCACTTTTGTGCGAATTGAGCGAACGGGGCTATTCGGACCCCCAATTCCATCAAACACTGTTCATCGGCTTGCCTCAGCGCACACGATTGCATACACCATAGCAAAGAAAATGCATGATGCATTTTTTTTAAGACGATGTATTGGAGTTTGTACAATAAAGATTTCATATAATTCCGTTGTTAAATAAATAAAAACAAATTGACGGGGTCCGAATCACCCCTACATTGTAAAAGGAGGGAAAAACGTTGAGTTTTGCAAATCGTCGTCTAGCGCTGCATGGAGTGGTGCAAATGAATTTTTATATTTTCAAAATATAGCTGAGGTTTCAAGCTAACAATTAGGACCTCTGATCGATAAATTCTTTCACTTCTATCCGCCTAAATGGGCGATTTTCTTAGGCAGGTCCGAATAACCACAGGTCCCCCTATTAATTTGGGTGTTCTATCACTGTTATCGCAGATAAAACCGATAATATATGTGCTAAACTAAAGTCCGAGGTATCCAATCAATCTGAAAATATGGTTGCTCACTATAAAGTATTCTACATCTACTCCATTCGGCCAAATCCTGGTACTTCTCGACGTCATCAGAAAAGTCTCTTGAATTCAACAGATGGCCGCAAGATATACTGTTCAGGGAATGCAACGATAACTGGACCCAGAACACATCGTGCCCGCCGATCCATTTCCCTCTGCTTTCAAAGGAGCATGCAGTACGCTGATCCAATCCGGCTCATCAACGGCACTGTCGTAGACTCCGATATGATCTAGTAATGCCGCTACCACGGTGTTCCTAAAACCGTTATTAACAAAAAAATTACCATTAATTTGTCATACGGCATTCGAAAGATACAGTATCCAAGCAACTTCTCAATGAATTTCAAAATGATCCATCGAGGGATTCGAGAGAAATTGCAATTTGAAGTTTTATGATACGTTTCATAAGGCTACCAGCAAACACCCACGGGTTTGGTCCTATCTCTACAAACAAAAAAAAAATTGTCTACTTATTTAGTACATGGTATTCGAAAGATATAGTAATCAAGTATATCTCCTGCAAGTTTGAAAATATTTCATTGACGGAATCGAAATTTATAACGGTTCTTCTAAATGAAAATTAACCATGAAACGTCTACTTGTTCAATAATGAAAAAAAAATTAGAATCGGTCAACAAACCATTGAGATATGGCCTTTTGAAGTAAACATTCCAACTTTTATTCATTTTTTTTAGTTTTCACATTATATTTAACGTTTGGTCGACAACCCTATTTTCATATTTTTTCAGTGCACCATATAAATAACACCTTTTGTACATTATATTTATGTAATTAAATGGTAATGTTTTCCTTTAAAAACCGTGACACGTAGAAACGATCTAAATAGTCAATGGACAAACATGGATTCACGCTTGAAGTCTGGTATAAAACCCATCTATGACCGCATACCACATCCAAACCGTTATAAATTTCGATTCCGTCAATGAAATATTTTCAAACTTGCAGGGGATATACTTGATTACTATATCTTTCGAATACCATGTACTAAATAAGTAGACAAAAAAAAAATTTTGTTTGTAGAGATAGGACCAAACCCGTGGGTGTTTGCTGGTAGCCTTATGAAACGTGTCATAAAATTTCAAATTGCAATTTCTCTCGAATCCTTCGATGGATCATTTTGAAATTCACTGAGAAGATGCTTGGATACTGTATCTTCCGAATGCCGTATGACAAATTAATGGTAATTTTTTTGTTAATAACGGTTTTAGGAACACCGTGGCTACACCCTCACTGTGAAAGAGAGTCGATGTTGAGCAGATGCTGCGACGCAACACAATCAGTACTATGCACAGTGTTTTAAAACGTCGTTTTCGTGCTCAAAATTAATAGCGTCTTTCGAAGTATAGTTTGTTCGGAGAAGTTGTTGTTCTTATGATTGCGCATCCACAGGAGTATACCCTTCAGTGATTAATTCACCTATAAGTGACATACGAAATTTATTTTCTGAACTAATTAAGATAGAGAATTTGTGTCTTCAGCAAAGTTGTAGAAAATGTTACTTCAAGTGCGCTTGAATATTTCATTTTATACCACTGTGATGTAATATTGTATTGAACATAACACTCGGGGAGAATCGCGTCGACTAGCAATCGGGCCACTATATGAAAGTAAAAAGCTGGTACTTTCAGTATGTTATGATGTAGTTTGCTCCTTTTTGCTGCTTAACGAGTTATTTAAGGTGGGAGTTATCTCAAAAATGTCGTAAAATTTGGAATATCTTTCTAAATTCAACAAATAGGGAGTAACTATGTTCGGCAAAAATATGTGTTTCGATACCGCAAACAACTTTGGGGAAGATTCTACGAATATAGGAGAATGCCTAAAAAAGTTATCATGAAAAAACTAATTTTAGATAGTGTTCCATATAATATGTTCCATAACTTGTAAACTATTAAAGCTAGATATATGGTGCCTTCAGCAAATTTTTTTTGTAGTAACACTTTCTATAACTTTGCTGAAGACACAAAGTCTCTATCTTAATTAGTACGGAAAATAAATTTCGTATATCACTTATAGGTGAATTAATCACTGAACGGTATACTTCTTAAGACGTTTTAAAACACTGTGCTATGGAATCCCTCAATCCCTGCGCCACAGTCAAGCCGAGAGCGATCATCAGTCGTCCAGGATCTGTGTGCGGAATGGGTGGAAGAGTATTCCAATAAGCTAAAAATGGCAAGTATACATCTGCACTACGCTATATTTCTCCATAGTGGAGAAAAATGAGCATGAGCATGAATGAGCGTGATAATCGTACAATTCGTACTTGCTACTCCGTGATTGAGCAGAACAAGCAAAATTGCGCAGATAATCAACGAATGGGGTCTGGAAGTAGCTATCCATTCTAAATATACACGTTTCAAGAGGCTAGTAAGATGGGGTAAAGCATTACATAAAGCAGGATTGACCTTGATAAATGATACGATCTATACAACTCTCAGAAGTGTTATCATGTGTTTATTGCTTTGGTCAGCCGGCTGCCGAGAATTTATAATAAATTTACCGTTTGTTCAATTAATGTGGAAATGCTCGGTTCGTAAAATAACAACTTAATATTAGCAGCCGACATTCCGGAGTATTGTCTATGTTTAATTGAATCAAACCCCATGTGAACGATTTTATTAGTCGTTGCTTCTTTATTCCGACGACACACAACTTTCCAAGAACATTCTATTGTCAACCATCAAAGACATCGGTCACGATACTTCGTGTGCACCTGATTCTGTCCGAGCCAGTGCAAAGCTCCCGAAAAAAATAAACAGTTACTTGTGTACATTGTCTGAAGAACAAAGGATACCGCTATTTTTATTCTTGCGTGATCTATCAAGATGACTGAGTCTCATCAACAAAACGTGATTATTCGGCCTAACACAGTGGCCATTGACTTCAGGTCTTTTCGCATAAGACCAAGTGTTCGTGATGTGCAACATCTGCTGAAGGTTAAAATGCAGCTTCAGTTTTCGGAAGTCACCTTCGTACAGTTTGAGCGCGTCAGGCATGCGGTGCTGATAACCCTCAACAAATTCGCCCAGGCGAAAAGATTCATTTCGCAGAACAACTTAAAACACGTGCTTGTTTGTGACAACGCTGAAATCAAGATACCTATATACATGGATAATGGAAATATTGAAGCTGAATTACATGATTTATCTCCATTTACTTGCAAAGTGGCAATTAAAAAATTCAGGTCGTATTTCGGAGCAGTGGAATCTATTACGGAGGACACATGGAGAAACACTTCCCAGGTATTCCAAATGGTGTCTTTGTTGTGAGAATGCGGGTAGAACAACCCATTCCCTCTCACCTCACCCTGCAGTGCAGGGGGGTTATACCATTACACAGCGAACTCTGTACATATCAACAGGGAAAATCTAGTTTTGTGAACAAATGGCAAGTTACGGACAACCCTGCCCAGAAACCGTCGAGGAAAGCTCATCTTCAGAAATATATGCCAACACACAGGCTCCAATATCTTTATCTGAACCACAAACGGTTGCCAAATTTGTGGCTGCAGTTAAGGCAATAACGACAACTGCAAAAGCTTCAAACTTAACAACTAATACCACCAATGAAGAAGCTAACACCAAGGATGGAGTGTTCACATTCGTGACCCGCAAGGACAAGAAGCCAGGAAGAATATCTGATCGCGACTATCATGGCAGTAATCACGGACGGACGTAAACAACAACGAGAGAGATTTGGATAACCCCGAAGTTGGCGGGAGAAGTAACATCTTCCCGACGCGAAAAAAGATCTCCAAGTTGCGCGCACGGAATCTTACAGGCTTAAAATAAAATTTATTGCTATTTTGATTTTTTACATCTTGTAAATAATGAAAGACCCATGGCTCCTCTAAGCTAACGCATTGAGCCGTGTCAAATAAATGAATTAAAAAAAAGACATTCCAAGAACAATAGAATACAATGAAAAGCGACTACCTTTACTATCTCGAGGCATATGTATACTAATGTCAAAGTTATTAAAGATTTCGTAATAAACTTTACTGTTATTATTTGAACAAGGTGTTGATTCTGATATTATCGTTATTCGTGCGCGTTGTTATGCTAACTGAAGCGCATTTTAACCGGTATACAATAAGCACTACCGAATTACCTGAATCGACTAACTTTGTAAGATTGGAGATAATAAGATTTTTTTTCGTTCCTCTCATACAAGACCATACGTATTCCCTACGCACACTAAATGCCCAGTGGATTAGCTCTAGTCCGAAGAAATGTCAGCTCGATTGGCATTATCCGGTGGATACGCATTCCCTTACAATGCCATTCAACCAAAGCACATTTAAAATTACAAAGGACAAATTATGTGCAATTCTGAATATAATAAAATGATTACTACATAGTTGTTTACAATAAAATAAGATCGGAAAAATCGGTCTATTATCAAAGATTTCCAAGTACTGTTAATGAATCACCCAAGGAAAATAGGTTGTAAGGGACGCGGACGAGAATATCTAACCACCGCCATTTCTTCAGAGTGTCAAAAAATAAGTAAAATCGATTTTTTTTCCACAAAGGAGAAAACTGTTTTAAACCTATAACTAAATTAATTTTGAAATTTGCATGTCGACTTCGTCACATCAGAATCGGGCACTAACTTTGTAACAGGACTAAGCTAGTGCCGAATAAACGAAAACACTATTTGTATCTCTGAACAAACCTCTGTCCTGCGTGTGACATATATCAAAGTAAGCACAGAAACCAAATTTCTGATCATGCGAATAATTTTTGACCCCTACCCACTTCGATTGAAGTTTGTACCATTGCACAGTGGTCCAGAATGTAAATTTAACAGGAATTTTAACTTTTTACTAAAACTAAATTATTTGGCCATACAATATATTTAAGAAAGTTACTGTACTGTGCAATGCTTTTCTTTTTCTTAAAACAAGATAGAATGGTTCTAATTTTAGGAAGATTTAAAATTTAACTTTCTAACGTAGCTAGTCTTTGATGAAGTTGTAAAACAACACATTTTAGGCAAATCTGCTGCAGACTCGCAAGCTCTATCTTTTATCCTTACAATTGCACGTGGAATCCAAATGAAAATAAAAAGTATAAGATATAGAGTTCCAATGTCTTCAAAAAAGTTTTCTTAACATTTGATTTTCATTATTTTGCTGGACGACTGCGAAACTCCATCTCGAATTAAATTTCTGATTTCAATAAATTTAGAACCACCCTACCCACTATTTTAAACAGGGCCGTGCGGGGGGTGGGGGGTTGGGGGTTCAACTCCCCCCCCTGGATCGTTTTGAATTACTTTTAAAAATTTATTATCTACCTGCCCAGGAAAATAAATATACTGCAAACCGTTTGGACACATAAAATGTCATTTGAGTTCGGTCACTTTAGAAACAATTCAATGAAGAAACCAAGGACGAAACTTTGCGAGGGTGGCTGGACAAGGATGTATGTCAAGTTGGACGGCTTCTCTGAAGGATCGGTTAACGTATCGACAAGCTTCGATATTAGCAAAAGTAGTGAGTAGACAGCAGATGTCGGTCAGAGGGCTAGCAACGGCAGTTAAGGAGGAAAAACACAAAGTTGGAGAAAATCGGGATATCGTTGTCTAGAAAAATTTCACCGCCAATGATTATTCCGTTAGAGTGGCAGCAAAATGGATAGCGAAAATTGGCATCGGTATAGTGTGAAATCCTGCCACCAAGAAGTTCTCAGCACCAGCTAGCAGATAAATTGGAAGCACCAAGAAGGATAAGAATCCCGGCGAAAGTGGTTAAAAACAGATGTAAATCCTTATGGTCGACAGCCCCGGACCGGTTCGTGTATCAACAGGGTACGATATTTGCAGCAGACCTGAGCAGGTGAGATATATCACGAAGATTTGACACCAAGTAAGGAAAAGTAGATATGGATAAAAACATGACGATTCACACAAAACAAAATAAGCAAGAACACAATCCTTACTAAAGTAGTACTTAACGGTTACCCCGGAAGGATGAGGATTACGAGATACAAGAGGTTTAAGTTAAGTCGGCTGGCTACTACAAACCAATCCGAATCCACCACGAGCCAGCATTCAACGCACAGTGGTCGGAAATGCCAAAAACGTCACTAGAGGCCAAATTTTTGAATATCTTCATAGGGTATCTTTGGAGGAATTGTTCGTAAGAATATTCCCCACAACCTGATAAAAATTAAATTGAGGCATGGCTTACTATAATTGAAATAGAAAAAATAACTTTTTTTCACTGACGAGGTAGAAAGTTGGTGTCTTCGACAAAGTTTTAGGAATGCTCATAATGAAGAATTTTGTTGAACAACTTGAGCTTGTAGGACTTAATGTTATCGATTTAAAGCGTTTTCTAAGGCAAACCCCTTAAATTTAGCTATTGAATATAGCTTTTTTCGCTGTGACTTTTCGTGCAAGCGATGTTCCAGATAAATGTTGAAGTATTAACGCCACATAATATTGTTGAAGACTGCATGTAAAAATTAAATTATTGTTGAAGAATGCATGTAAAAATATTGTTGGACACTGCGTATAAAATTTTTACCTGAAATCGGCGGCGCCCGCACACCTCTTGTAAAAATACTCATTCGTTTTAGAGTTATTGAAGAATTAAAAAAAAAATTACACCAACTTCAACTGCGTATAAGAGAGAAAGGTGCAAACCAAAATGGACGAGCAGGCACTATTTTCAATTTCCGAACTACGCATAATAAAGGTAAGAATGTTTTAAGCTGATTTTGTAATGTTTTTACTTGGGTATTTTTACTTACAGTCTTCAACAATATTGTGTGGTGTTAATGCCTCCATATTTGTCTAGAGCACGGTTTGCACGAAAAGTCACAGTGGAAAAAGTTATATTAAAAAAACTAAATTTGAGGGTGTTGCCATAGAAAACGCTTTACAAATCGATAACATTAAATCCTACAAGTTCAATTAGTTCAACAAAATTCTTTATTACGAGTATTTCTAAAACTTTGTCGAAGACACCAGCTTTCTACCTCGTCAGCATAAAAAGTTCATTTTTTTAATTTGATCGTAGTAAGCTATGCCTAATTTTAATTTTTATCAGGTTGTGGAGAATATTCTTACAATTCGTCCAAAGATACCTTCTGAATATATTCGATGGTTTGGCCTCTAGTGAATCAAGTTAGCGTTTTTGGGGTTTTCCGACCACTATGCAGCGGTGTCTTTTGATGACTTCTTCTCGATAACAAACATTTACCCAATTTGTTGAGCAGAGTCGTTTGGTTCACAAGACTAGGTCCAGGCCACTGAAAAAATCTTCAAAGTTTGATGGTTTCTGTACGTTTCTTTTTAAAAAATACTTCAAAGTTTGTGGGTTTATGTACGTTTCTTTTAAAATAAACGTTAAAACATTAAACACCACCCCCCACCCCAAGATTTTTCTGCGCACGGGCCTGATTAAAAATAATAGAAAAATCTTGTAAAGTGCAAAATTTTATCATGAAAACAAAACTATATCCTTTATATTGTCCACCATGAAAGCAATTTAAACATACTATCAAGGGTTAGATGAAGAAAAGAGACAACTTCAGCTCGAGTATTTTCATGGAGGGCCGTCTTGGGAAGATCTGATTTCTCCAACATTTGTTGTGCGCCCAAGTTCGCTCTCACCTTTTCATTTAGTGACGTCTGAATTTCGCAAATATCCGCTTATCCGATTATCCGCTAATCGAGTAATTTTCGAGAGCTTGAATAATTGAATCGATTAATCGACCAAGATAATCGAGTAGGGTAATAAATATTAGTTTGTCAACCAAAAAAAAGATCGCTTGGTATTTTTTGAGGAGCATGTCATTTTCATATTTGGCATTAGCTATCCCGCCATGAGTCATGTTGTCCATAAATGGACTTATTTGAATAATTTACTCGGTTTTACCGCTAGCTTATAATTTCTTATCGATTTTTCGATTATTTTAGAGATTAATCGATTATTTGAGTTAATCTAGTAAAAATACATCACTATTCGAATTTAGCTACTACTGACGGCATTGGCCTACAGACTATATGACATCAATAGACGCATGGGGAGTCATAAGATAAGAGCTTTTGAGCACTGGAAAGTATTTACCACATGATTTAAAGATATGTTTTTTCTGATATATGACTTATTTCAATTTTTTGGCCAACCTATATAACATCTGAAGTGAATTTAAAACTATACCTGAGAGCTTCTGACACATAGGTGGATTTCAATCGCTTCCCACTTGGATTTTCTATTTATTTGTTCGATGTGAGTTAAAATTTAGTGGGGATGTACTTTTGAGCAGATCTTTTAACGATAATTAATTACCAGTAATCACACATCACCAAAATATATACAACACTTTTTACCATCGAACAAAATCAACCCATATAATTAATACAAGAATGAACCTCACAAGTCACACGACACTTTACAAGGAGAAATCAATAAATTCGACTTTTTACATGCCATCACCAATCCCTTCCAAATCGCGGCTAATTAATGGGTACAACCCGCTGAAAGCATGTTCCCGACGCACAAAACGATATCGATGCGATCTTGTTCCATTTCGGAGGTCTCTTTTCCGACCCGTTTTACGTTCTCCTTTGTCAACAGTGTGAAGTTGGCAAGACAGCCGACAACGTCGAAAGTCACAAGCTGATTCAAATTATGCGCATCCATGTAACTCTGACATACGACAGTCAGCCCCTGTCACCCAAATCTGGTAATAAATCGAATTTGACGAGCACAGATGGAAGTAAATCGCTCTCTAAAATTCCAAAAATTAGTGACTCCCCGTGATCGACGGCACGCTCTCTAGTTTATGAATCCGAGCCAAAGCTGGGAGCTTATCTGTGGAATGACCATACGCGGCTGACGGGGCAAACGGAAATTCGTATAGGGTGATGAGTCTATTTTTTCGCTATTTGGATTGAAAAGATTTGAGGGAAGTCAACTTCTTAACCGCTAGGACCCTTGCGAAACTAATTGAGATATTAAAATGTTAAGCTTTCCGGATGATTATCAATACAAGCAATTTCCTAAAACATACTAAACATATAGCTACGGTATGTAGTGATGATAAAAAATTTATAGACTAGTCAACTACGACCAACCACCCATAACTAAGAATGTATTAAAGATAGAAAAAAACATTTTACACCTTGTACTACTTTAACAAATATCTCACGTTAATCTCTGCTGATGTAGGCCGAATAACTAACGAAATAATGCGACACCCTTAACATAAAATAGGCTCGTCACTCTATGCCGCTCAACGCATAAAGCATTATTCAATTATACGTACCTACTCTAGTCAAATTTATGACTTAGTTTATACGATAAATAACATTAATGAGTGTTTCCGTCGAGATTTTCTTTTCGTTACTTACCGAAGAGCTGAAATCTACAGTCCCACGTGAATTATATTTATGAGCTGACAACATACTATAGATGTAGATTGCTAGATTGCTATGACATTGAAACATTTCATATATTTGTTTACCAAAAATTTGAAACATGTGAACTCTACTGTAAGCTACCGTTCTACTTAACTTCTTAATTCATAACCAAATTTTTGTGCATGCAAAAAAGAAAGAAAGCGTTCCAAAAGTTGGCTTTTGATTCAGATCAAAGAGGCTGCATATTTTAACTATGTGTACCTATTTATGAGTGTGATCGAAAAGATCACACCAATTTCACGGATTTGGTGAACAGTTTTGTTCATGTTTGGATTCGAATAGAAGACACTATCTTTCTATAAGATAGTATTAGGATCGTATTTCCAGTTCCACTTGATGACGCTTGTCAATTCCAGTTGTTCGGATAAAAGCAAACCGGACTGTACTTCACAACAGCATCATTTAATTTTAATGAGTTCTATCAAACTCTCATTCGCCTCCACATTAAAATATGGATACGCACCAAATTTCTGAAAGTAACGACTGTGTCGTATCTGATGGTATTCAGCATCGATGGAAAAAAATACAAACACAGCTCATTGCAACATGACTTAATTGAATTCCGATGTTTTATTACCTCAGCGAGGTTGACTTGACGACTTAAAAGGGCTTCATTAACACCTTATTTATGCATTACTTCCTTTTCGGCAAGAATGGTTCCCTGACCCATATTCCATTGAAACCAACAAGACACTCGTGAAATAAGGCAATAAGATCGCACGGGGCAACATTCGAAAACCTTGCCCCTTTCCCGTGACTTTTAAAAGAAAAATAGTACACCAATTCAACATAACATTTGAGGGATTCAGGATGGTGCTTAAGAATTTACGACCTACCCAATAGATTCCAAAATGATAACATGATTCCGGAATTCACGATACACACAACCGTATCCGGGGTAAAATTTCTTGACCAACGGAAATGCTTCCCGGTTAACCTAAGGCGACAATAGACTGACCAAAAACCAAACCAAACCACTACGTTCGACAATGTCGACATTTTTCCGTTTATGTTTAAGCCTGTCACTCTTCGCGCGAGATTTACGAGCATCGACTCAGACGGCGTATCTCTTTGTTAAACAGATCATAAAAGTTTTAAGTTTTTATGACGTTTGAAAGGAAAAAAAATAAAACAATGCTCATCAGCAACACTGTTTCGCTGTAATGAACCCACAGGAAGGGGGTCTTAATAAGTGTGTCCCAACGGTCCCAGCTAACTTGAGGCGCTTCAAGTGTGTCAGCTGGGTGTTAATTGCACACTTCCAGACACCGTGTCCTCCAACCGTGAGAAGTGTGTTTCGTTCTGATTCTGACATAACCGCAGTAGGCATGGTGGCGGGAAAATATCAGCGAGTGTGAATCTTCTGCAGCGTCTCACTGAACAAAAGATGACCTTTGTTTTTTGATTAAAACAATCGAAGGGAAACTGTTTTTGTCAAATGAGTTATTGCTTACTAATGAGGAAGGGTATTCAACGATGCTCATTTTCAGAAATTCTATAAAAACAACTTCGAACTTTTCAATAACAGGTTTTCTGAAAGCTTGTGTAGGGGATAGGGCTGAGTTGTGAACCCGGCTTGGGTTCTGAACCAACAGCACTTTTTCTTTCATGGGCCAGTGTAGCCATCGGTCTGTGAAGGATTGTGTTTTGTCATTAGAAAGTTTTTGTCTTCTCACAGGAGCGAGCAGTCGTATTGTTTGTGCCAATTGCAGATGTTGTATTGACAATTGATCACGAAAATTTTCGCACCATGGTCCACCGGAGGGAAGTTGCCCCAGCCGCAGATAGGATTTGATACCGGCCACAAATTGTCAGTCTGCGAGACAATCGCTGCTATCAAATTCCGCTTTCGATGGTAGTTCACCGGTGTAGTGGCGTTAATTGGTTTTGCACTTTGAAGCATAACTTTCAAAGAAACATACCCAGTTTATTGCACTTCTGTCGAAAGTGCACGGTACTATCCAGGTACAGATCAGGCAAAGAGTCCAAGAGAAGACTGAGCTACTGATCAGAAAGCTTCCCTTTCAGCAGTAGTGACTCGACAAAAAAACCAATGAGGACTTGTTTGCTTTTATTTGTTTAGAAGATACCGTGCGAGTGACTCATGCCGAAAGACATCCAATTGGTTTAAAGAACTTGCCAAAATGATTACTCCTGTCATTTTCAGAACAATAAAATATTTCTAATTAGAATTGTAATTACAATATTCGTTATTAGAAAAGGCAAAACTTTCCCCAAAAGTTTGAGTTTCATAGTCCCGTTTTCTTTTAATCTTTTTAATGTTGAATTCAAAATATCGGTTGTGGCAGTCACGTCTATTTGTTTTGAAGTAAAATACTTCTAACGTTTCAATATAGGGGCACGTTTCAACATTCAAACGGAAGGCATTTATCCGCTTTTTCAAACGATAACTATCTGTCGTTGTACTGAATGAAAAAATAGCCCCTTTTACGTTGAACATAAACTGAACCGAGTACAAAACAGACTGCGAGCATTGATTTTCTTGCGGTCGATGACCAGCCCCTTTGCCTTCGAACGAAAACTGAATCAAGTACCGAGGATACAAAACCGATCATATGCGAGTGCGGCTTCATTCGTGTGTTACACTCGTGCTGGCTAAGCCACACTTAGGGTGCTTACAGAGTGGCAGCGAGAAGCTGAGCTGGGGCTGGAACTGACATTAGAGTGCGAGATGCGAGAAACCTGCTTACTGCAAACCAAAGGAAGGATGTCAGAGTGAAAGCGGAGCGGATCGGCGCCGACTGCCTGCTTTTACTCTGACATGCTACATTTGATATGCTGCGAGCAGGTTTCTCGCATCTCGCATCATACTGTCAGTACAAGCGCCTGCTCAGCTTCTCGCGGCCACTCTGTAAGCACCCTTACGCTCGATATGCCTGAACGCGGTAAAGAAGGAAAAGGGATGGAAAAGCTACAATCCTGCTCGGTTCCTGCCGGTCTCCAGCCTGTCGGCCAAATCCATCGTTTGCTGAAAAAGGGTCTCTACGCCAAGCGCGTCAGTGCCGAAGCACCCGTCCGCCAGGCAGAAGTGATATTATATATTACCGCCGAAGTATTGGAGCTGACAGGAAACGCTGCTCGTGATAACAAAAAAGATCAAAAGAAGGCCTGAGCAACCTAAATCATAACCTTTCTGAACGAAACAACTTAAAACACAAACGCGATGAAAAACAAAAATTTCCGTTACTAAAATGTAATTGGTCTTGAAAAGGACCCGTTTTTTAATTTAATTCGTTTATTTGATAAGGCGCATTTGCGTTAGCTTAAAGGTGCAAATTTTGTTTTGTTTTACATTTTAAATTACTTAAAACTAGGGGATTACATATGGATTTTTTTAAAATGAAACTAAGGAGATTTCACAACTATCTTATACATCTACACAAGGAGGTAATGACGAATTTCGCGCCAAATGATATTCAGAGTTGGCAGCACCCTATCAGATTCTAATGAAACATTCTGTACATGAAGACTTTGTACCACCAACAATCACTTGTAGGAGTGGTTTTCACAAAATTAGTCAAATTTTCGAATAAAAATATTGAAAAATTTCTTCATTGACTCCTACACTGAGAAAACTCGATTTTAAAAATTTAAAGTCGATTTACAAAAAAAAAACATTTTTGATTTGGATGAAATTTTGTTACAAGATGTTCCCTACCTACCGTCAAAAATTCAAGTTGGGCACTTTTGAGGAAAAAAAGTTATTTGAAAAAAACTTTTCCTTGTCCAAACTGATTTTTTTTTCTTCACTGTATTTTTATCGAAAACTAAACCAAGCGCGCTTCTTCTACCAAGAGCAGTGGTAATTTGAAATTTTATGCTCGATTTTCTCGAAATGTCGTTTACTAAAAATGGTTTTTCCGTGATCACGATTACCGAAAAACTACTCAATCAATTTTCTTATTTTTTTTTTCAATTGATCGTAATTAATTCCTTTTTACATTTCTTATAAAAGAAATGTATAGAATTCGCTCAAACTTTCAAGATTTTTTCCGAGGCCCGGAGGGCCGAGTCTTATATACCAATCGACTCAGTTCGACGATTTGGGACAATGTCTGTGTGTGTGTGTGTGTGTCTGTGTGTGTGTGTGTATGTAACGGACAAATTCTCATTCGTGTTTCTCAGCAATGGCTGAACCGATCTTATCCAAACCAATTTTAAATGAAAGAACTAAAAAACAGTATGAACGCTATTAATTTGTTTTTGATTCTGATGTTTAGTTTCCAAGATATGAATGTTTGAATGCGTAAAAATGGCGTTTTTGCAGTTTTTTTGAATTATCTGCCGAAATTGACAATATAGAATAGCAATTCATATGTTTTTAGATAGCTTTAACGAATACCTTTCGAACAAGCTACAGATTGTTGAAATCGGACCATTATCAAAAGAGATATTTAACATTAAATGCGGACGAAAGATTTTTATCATTTCCCATTGCCAGAAATATGACGAAAAACATGTAATCTATTTTTAACGCCAAAACGGCTTGTTTTAGGTCAATAGTATCTTCGGTGAATTTAATGGAGGCAATATGCCCTTTCTTTTGGTATTGTGCTTTTGCTGATTAATCCCCCTATGACTGAGATATTTTCACAAATTTTCTTGGAAGTGATTATATCGAAATGATGTCTTCAGCAAATTTGTAGCTCTTACTTTTGCGAATAACTTTACTAAAGACTTTAAATATCTATTTTGAATACTTTAAAAGTTATGGCTTGTTGTTTGTTGATTACTCTTTGTCGCCTATTTTTTGTTCAATATAGTAATAATCCATTGAAATAAGCTAAACATTATTTCGATAGAACGAATTTTGTATTTCATTTTACTATCTACAACCGCTAGAAATAATCACCGAACACTTCCAACTTGTCTGAAAGGAACTTGATAACTTATCAGTACAAAAATGTTCATTTGTGCGAACCTTCTGACTGCAATTTTTCTAACTTATAACCATCGGATCGATCTGAAACATACCGGAAAATGAAAAGCGAAATAAATAACTCCAAGCAACGGCGTAGCCAAGAGAAGGTTTTGGGGTTTAACACCATACAACCCCCCCCCCCCACACCACACCCAAAAAAATATTGGATTGAAGTTGAAAATTTTTGATGCAGACTGATTTAATTCAATATTACAATAACAATTATCTGATCCTTAGATTTATAACCTATTGTTGTAAACATCATGAGGACTTTTGATAAATTGTCGGAGGACTTTTGATAAATTGTCGGAATGAGGTCCTGATATGTAACTGATCTATTGGTCTTGATTTCACAGTTGTCTAATAGCATCAATATCAAATTTCTGCCTGAAAACATTCCTATAGAAAATTCCAGAGTTCTGTAATCAATCATAATCCTCAGATTTATTTTCAAATTGAGCTCGTTTTTGTAGAAATGTACTGTAATAAGGGTCTTTATTTAATAGGAAGCGAAGTTAAAATTGATTTAATGTCTATGAAACATACACACTTAGAAAAAATGAAAATTACATTTGACGTAAACAACATTGCGACGTATTTTGCTGTCTAATAATGAAATTTGACATGTTTCGAGATGTGAAATAAAATATTGTGTCTCTTTTGATGTAGAACTCGGCTGAATGGAGATGTAGACTTGTGAACAAAACGCATTTTTACATGTTCTTGAATGTAAATTGAAGTGAATTATGACGCTCCTTTTATGTGCATCTTGCGAGATGTAAATATTTTTAAGTGTGTAGAACTGCTCACCAAAAAAATGCATAACTTTCAACATTTGCTAAAAATGTTTTTGCCTTTCTCATTCACTCTAAAATTCATCAATCTAATCCCGACCCGGAGGGCCGAGTGTCATATGCCAATCGACTGAGTTCGTCGAGATCGGAAAATGTCTGTGTGTGTATGTATGTGTGTGTATGTGTGTATGTGGAAAAAAATGTGACCTCTGTTTCTTAGAGATGGCTGAACCGATTTGCACAAAGTTAGTCTCAAATGAACGATACAACCTTCCCATCGGCTGCTATTGAATTTTTTATTGATTGGACTTCCGGTTCCGGTGTTACGAGTTGAAGAGTGCAATCACACAGCAAATTCCCATATAAACTGAAATGAAAAATTTTCAAAATCAAATTTGTATTTTTGATGCCAAATGACTTTAAAATGCATGAAACATTGAGATGTTTGACAAAAATTGACTTCTTTGGACTTTGGTACATTTTTGCCTTTCTCATATAGAAAGGTAATGCAATCACTCCAAAAATCGTCAATCATACCGGCCTGGAGGAAATATGCAGTGAGGGGTTGCTACTTTAAAATTAAAACTAGTTTAAAATTTCTTAACAAGTTGAAAATTTTTGGCAGGACCTGGACCTCCCGGATCCTTCTCCATGATCCGCCGCTGGTTTCAAGCGATGATTCAGTATCACATAGTATTTCAAGATCGTGGCTGTCGATCCATTGTATGTATGTGCAAATCGTACTGAACATGTAATATTCATTTCCACCATTGTATTGAACATAATCAGCCATGGAATCGTAGTCCTGACAAATGAGACAAGCACAATTGCACCACTAGGTGGATTAAAACAGGTTTTTATTTTAGGAATGCGTCGAGTTGAGACGAAAACGTAATATGATTATTAACTAGGATAACACTTTCCGAATGTAGAGAGAAATTTATGAAAAATGACGATTTCCATTCGATTCTAGCAGGTTCTGATCGATTTTGATGAGCATTTGATTTTTGTTGTATAGGTCAAATATTTAAAAACAGTAATTTAAGGTCAAGATAGCATCATTTTGAAACCGATAATTTCGGAGGTTTAGTATCTTCGATGAGTTTTACAAACGTTAAACAGCGCATCATTTGATAAAATAATTTTGACGGTATATCGTCCAAGAAGTATTTATGGTGAATTTTCTCAGGTTAATATTCATGACTACAATAAAGTCCCAACATATTCGTTAAAGACACGAGCTCTGATACTATTTTCTGAAAAATTAATTCTGCATAATTTTAAAACTTCAAAAATTACGGTTTCGGAATTATGCCGTTTGGACAGTAAGATCGATTTTCACCAAAACGAATTTCTGGCTACGCCGCTGATTTCAAGTAAGTAGAAACAAAGTCGTTCTACACTCGTTCAAAAGAAACTTCTTCGAATGCTGAGCTATTATAACACATTGAAACCCCGATTTTATCAGCCAAATATGAACATATGTTTGATAGGCTCTAGCAGACGAACAAGACTGAATTCGAGTAAATCCTTTCTTGAGCATGTTTTCCTTATCATGAAGATATGCGAAATATTCGAAAATAAAAAGTTCATCATAATCAGAAATAGTTATCAGACTACATCAAGGGACGAGAAGAATATTTTAACAGCTTCAGTTTATTATAAAGAAAAAAATTGCCCGATTAAGTCAATGTCCCCATTTTGTCAGCCTAAAATACACCATGAGACTGATAAAAATGGGTCTTTATTGTATGTATTATTCGCTGTGTTTCACATTAATAGGTACATTTCTTTTTTGGAGATTTTTTTATTGCATCGAACTACAACAATTATTAGATAATTTTCAAGGGGTTTTTTTTATAGACTTCTTCCAAAATTTGGCGAACCTATTCCAATTCGTATACCAATTAATTGGTATACTTAAGGGTTAATATGTTGCAGATAGAGAAAATACTGAAATTTTCAGCTTTTTTCCTAAACAATATTACGAAAACTTGTTGAACATTTTTTCCTAATAAGTTTGCGAAAATTATAAACTATTTGAAAAAATTCGATTTTTTTGGCTCAGTACAATATATAACCCCTTTAGGAAAATTCAGTTTTCCCACCACAATATAGATAGTTTATAAACAGAGCATTAACAATAATTCGTTGGTATGTCTATGTTTTGGGCCATTTTTTCGCTTTCTCATTGATTTGGTTTGAGATTTCTAGCACTGATGTTGTCCTATGCTGATATGAGCGATTCTCTGAGTCCTGCCACTATCCCATGTAGTATGTGTTATCAAAAACATCGCGAAGCATCAAGTTCTAAATGTTCTTAAACGATATAATATCCGAAGAGTGATAAGAGTTATAAGAAATGTCTCATCACACTGTTAGGTGGATTAAACACGTTTTTATTCATAAATTTTTGTGTCACGGACAAGAATTTTTTAATACAATTTTTAGAGCTTAAAACAGAGATTTTTTACTGATAACGTTCTCGAATGCAGGAAAAAATTATTATTTATTCAACTAATCGTTAAGGTACGAGGAACACTCATACACTAATAAAAAAAATTAGTTTTCGATTTTTAGATGACCTATTGTTTTCCAATCGTGATCACCGCAAACCTCTTAAACAAAAAAAGGGTTTCGAGGAAAAAGCCATAACTCCGCCAATTATCAATTTATTTTTATAAACTTATGCTTGTTTATTTTACTGAAAAATGTACTACCAAAATATCATAAGTTTGATGTAATGAAATCATTCCTTTATTTCATTACTCAAATTCAAACTTTCTTGACATTTTTATCACTAAAAGGTATGTAACCCCTTAATCAAGAATCCTATTTAAAAGAGTTTATATCGTTAAACAAATATTCCATTATTACTCTTTTATTTTCTTGTTTAGTGCTGAAGAAGAATAAGAGAAAGAAATAACCACCACAACATTATGTATTGATTCTACTATTGAATTTTACATAATTATTTATTTATTTTTATATTTTACATTTGTCTTAAAACTATCTTCATGCATGCTATTTTGTATTATTTCTATACAAGGAAAATATTTTTGGTTCATCTTCTGAATTAGAATATCTTTTCGTCTCTACTTTGCCATTTCTTATTTTTATATTGTGCTGCTGCTCCATCAGACATAAAATTAATTTTAGAAAAGTTTGTCAATTGTTTCATAAAATTTATCAGTTTTGAGAGGAATAAATGAACTGCAGTCTTCAAGTCCTTCAGTCTTCTTGTCTTCCAGTCTTCCAGTCTTCATTCAAGTTTGTTATGAATATATACCAAATTCGCTACAGATACTTTTTGCATGTTTCAGACAACTAGCAGCTGGGAAAATGGATTCTGAGATGATCATGACTTTCATTGGTTTAGTTTTCGATAAAAATACACTGAAGAAAAAAAATCAGTTTGAACAAATTTTAAATAACTTTTTTTCCTCAAAAGTGCCCAACATGAATTTTTGACGGTAGGTAGGGAACATAATTATCTATCTTGGAACAAAATTTCATCCAAATCAAAAATGAGGTTTTTTGTAAATCGACTTTAAATTTTTAAAGTCGATTTTTTTCAGTGTAGGAGTCAATGAAGAATTCTTTCAATATTTTTATTCGAAAATTTGACTAATTTTGTGAAAACCACTCCTACAACATTTTTTGTAGGATTTGTCATTTTTAGACTATAGCCATTTGAAAAAAATTGGGAAAAAAAGTTTGGCCCTTTTCAAAAGACAGTCTAGATCATTTTTAGAAAAACAAAATATGCAAAGTGGCTTTTTGTGACAAAGTCTTCATGTACAGACAGTTTCATTAAAATCTGAGAGGGTGCTGCCAACATTTGTTCAAGTTGGCGCGAAATTCGTCAATATAATTCTTGTAAGATAAGGGGGGGCATTTAGTTTTTATGGCAATTTGTCTTAAAAGTAGGAATAACTAGAGGGCGTGATTGAATTCTGTAAAGATTCGGGGAGATTTATTAGAGTTATTTTTATGTGGTAGTAGAGTTGGGCATGTTCAACGAGATTATTTAATATAATAGTTAAAATTAGAAGAGGCAGGAAGAGCTAAATGCTTTGGGAAGATATTTGAGGGAGGGGGGGGGGGGGGGGTAGGTGAGTTACTACTGGGTATAAGAGTCATGGGAAGGAGAGTGGACAGAAAAGGATCCGTTGGATTGTGGTTAATTGTGGGAGTCACAATAAGGCCCCTGCTTACCGCGGAGTTGGCGAGTCAGTTGGATGTCTTTCGGCATGTCACTCGCTTGGCGTGGATAGTGCACAGATTGGTATACTCAACAGTAATGAAGAAATCAACCAGGCAGACCTCGCTGGCTTCTTGTTACACTTGAGCTCTGGGAGCGTAGGTCGGTTTTGAAGTCCTGTGCAATCTCACGGAAGGGTTGGAGAGCACCTACCGCGTGATGTGCCTCAGAGTGATACCTGCCTACTGCACGGTACCACACGATTTATCCTGCGTGATAGCGAGCATGATGCCAGTCGGGCTGGTCATCCGGGAAGATGAGGAGTGCTTCGAGTTACGTGGAAATAGAGGAGCCCGCGAGCGCACCAGGGTGACCTCGGTCGCCAGATGGCAGCTTGAGTGGGATAAATCCTCGAAAGGTAGGTGGACCCACCGGCGGATACCTAACATATCGAGCTGGGTGGGAAGGCCCCATGGGGAAGTTCTCTTACATTTGACACAATTTCTGTCAGGCCATGGCTGCTTCCGACAGTACCTCCACAGGTTCGGGCACGCGGAGGTCCCCGCTTGCCCTGACTTCCCAGGTGCAGACGAAACTGCCGAACACATACTGTTCGTATGTCCCTGTATCGACGTCGAAAGAAGAGCAATGCTTGACGTCTACGGCTGGGACACAACCCCTGATACCCTTATTCAGCGGATGTGTCAATTGGTAGATACGTGGAACGCAGTCTCTACTGTAACCACCCAGATTGCCTGTAGGCTACAGGGAATTTGGCGCACCGAGCAACAGACGACGGGCACGACTAACTAGTGATTGGTTAGTTGGAGCGAACAAGGCCGAGCGCAGAAACGTGAGTGAATGGTGTATTTATGCTGAGGCAGGTTTGGCGCAGCGACTGGCAGCCGCGTAAGGGGTAAACCCAACCACCCACTAGCCTAGCAAGGAATGAAAAAGGCGAGCACACAAGTCAGCCTCGCAAGGAACGAAAAAGGCGAGCACAAAAGTAAGCCTCATGTGGAGTGTTAGAGAGTGAATCAAGGTGCGATAGAGAGAGCACCCAAGTAAGCCTCATACAGGACGTATGAACGCGTGAGCGAGACTGAATGAGTACATCAAGTACAGCCATCCCCCCAGAAGTAATACCGTGAGGTAATCCCTGGGGGGAACAATGGCGGAGCCCAATGGAGTTTAGTCGGTATTAATGGCTGCGTCACCATTAGAGCCCGACACACCCCCAGTACACCCCGTGTGGTAGCTTGGCATCTACTTATAGCACGTGTACTGGGCTAGTACGTAAATGTATTCTCCATTGTAAAAAAAAGGCAGCTTGCGGATTAGTAGCTCCATTGACTTCTGATAGCGGCGAATTTATCACAAGACGACAGTTCCTAGTCGGTACCAGTGGCTGGGGCGATTTTGCGGACGGCCTTCGTTGCTAATTGCTTGCGGGGAGTTTTCCTTCCGGTGAACTTGCGGATGGTCTGACGGTTAGATCATGTAGACGTACATCAAATTTGCCATCGTCTATTAAAACGAGGATCTTGATTCACACTTGGTCGTGCTCAACGACGTGTTACATGTTGTTATGCACAATAAAGCTTTCCGAAATTATCAAAGCATTGGAAGTTTTTTTGAGAGTTGTCCTACAGGAGCTACAGAGCTGAGTTCTCGGAAGGGCTCCCTGTCAGAATCACTCATTACTATTACAGACGCGACGGGGAATGTCACTCGCTAAAACACTGCTTAAGGACAACTGTAGGGGCCGTGATTCTGATTGTGATATTGAGTGTACAATTCAGATGTGCGGGCGTGGGGAGTGCACGATCGCGTGGGAATGGGCGTATATTTGTTCGCACTTGAGACCGCGTTGATCAGATTATAAGTGCAAAACTGTTCAATAAATCATCGGACGTTTTGAAATCCTGCGCGCAGTTATGCGTGGTTGAACGCGATTATATGTTTGCCTTTGTGTATCATGGCGAGCGGCTCGAGCGTTTATAAGGTAACGTGGTCGATCGCGCGGGCTTTAATATTACGCGTGTCACTCTTTATGCGACGGATAGAAAATGCGTAAAAACATTCAAAAGTTTTAGTTATCCTAACAATTCACAAAACGGGAAACTGTGGCGAAAAGCGATTTGTGTGTATAAAAAACAGTGAAATATGTATTAGTCCTTCGGTGGTATTTTTTTGAGTCTGATGCATATTGGTTTGCATATATGAATATATAAAAACTGTAGCGATCGTTTCGTTTTAACGAGTATTTAACATTTTCCGCTCTGTTTTACTATCGTATTATTTCTCAAAGACGACCAACATTATCGATTATTGCGCTGATAATCGACTGTAAACCGACATTAAAGGATGTGTAAAAGCACTGTAGAAGAACAAGTTCAATTTGCAACTCATCGACTCTAGAGCATGAATTTCTGCTATATGAACCATGAATATTTTTTGATTTCACATTGTGCGTACATCTTAATGCACAAAGGAGATGCAGTGATGATATAATTCTTGGATTAAAATTAGCAGTTATATAAAAAAAAGTGCGCTAAATACTTATTTATTTATAAATGTAGAACAATATCAACCCCACAGCGCGAGCCTCAAATTTTACAATTATAAGCGCGTGAACATCATTAGCCGATCCACCCACTTCCGAGCGAATATCAAACTTAAACAATAAAGATTATCGAATTATTGCAAGTCGCCATCAAATTAACTCGCTTAACGTATCAATAAAGCCGATCAGCAGCAGTTAATGGAGTGAGAAGATAAATGGATTGCATTCAAGAGCCTGTCTCCTTTGACCTCTTCTGCCGAGAAAAAACGCAGCTACCATCCCATTAAATTTGCATACACCCATCGAATCAAGCAGCAAACAGTATTGGCTTCCATATAACCCACATAAAAAGTCGAAAATCTTTAATTTTCATCGCTGCGTACGTGGACACCTCCGCGTATTGTTCATACCGACAGTTTGAGCGTTTATGGTTCAATATATTAAAACAGATCCATAAATTTCCCATCAAACATGGTTGGTCTAAGGGAGGGAAAATAAAACGCCAGAAATTACGAGACAATGAGAGCAAGTGTTCTGGCAAGCGGTTTATTGAACTCGGCAAGAAATCCGGCTGGTACTGGTAGGTGCGCCCGTAAATCATGGTCTTTCTGAGCGAACGCCGATTTTACATTAAGATGCAATTTCGAGACATAAAGAAAATGCGCCGACTATTAATTTTACAGTGAAGATGCTCTGAAAGGTGCATGTGTGAGCGTTGTTCGATTCCGCCTCAACAAAGGCGGAATTTTCATTTGAGAAGCTTGTAAATTCGAATCGATATTTGAGATTAATAACCGCGATGTGGCTACGTTGAAATAACACCCAAACTCCTTCATTCAGGATATGGACAAAAAACTATATCTGACTTTTACTACTATGATGCACGTAACAGTCTTATCTATATTCACAGCGAATGCGACTGTTATGCGTATCATAGGTTATGGGCGCAATAAGTACTGAAGTAAGTACTGTAACGGGACAATTTACATTGTTTTACCGACACAAAATACAGAATAGTACTAGAAAATACTTTCAAGCCACTGTTGAAATTATACTGGGCTCAATAACAACCAAAAGATTCCAATAGTGTTGGCTACATAATTGGTTACATACTTTTCTACAATATTAGGGTGACCATATCAGACCATATCAGTCGCAATGGGACTCCGCCTTCCCGTTGATGCAAAGTCAATTTGACGGTACTTCCTACTCCTGAACATACCTGGCAGATTCTTTTTAAGTTTTAGGTAATGAAAAAAATTAATTTAACAACTGCAAATAGTTGAAACCAACCAGGTCTTTCTTTCGTGAGAAGGAGCTCACCGATCTCTACTTCAGATCTACACACATGCGGCTTTTTCTACACCAACCAACGAAAACTGGCTGCAGATGTTGAAGAAATCTTCAATCGAGCGAATCAAACGAAATATCTTGAGATCATCCGCGAAGGACAGTCGGCACTAGATGGACCTCATTGAAGTACAGCAGAAACATTAACAGTATCAGGTGCCTTCCATGAGGTTTTTGCTCACGTTGAAGTAAATATGAGTACCTGAAATTGCTCTCGTAAGGTAGAATCGAAACAACTACAAAAATAATTATTTGACAAAAATATTTTCCTTTTAACGATTGATATATCGTAGTTCGATTTAATAAAAGTGGTTGTTGGTTTGATCATGACATTTCATACTCTTTATTATGTAGGATATTTGAAACAGAAGGTAAGTCGCTGCCAAACGTCCAGGCGTGGAGCCATGCTCAAAAAACTTCGAGCTCCAAATGAAGCTATTTAATAGCTATTGACGTTTCTCTTAATTCCCTTTTTATGGACTGAAAACATGTTCGCGGATATCTAGCAATCCATCTTAAGATGAAAATATGCCACTGACAAGAGATGCTCATATAAGATGGGAATAAGCGGACTCACCAAAACGTCGATGTAATTTTTTAAAAGTTATGGAAGAAATTCGCTGGGCTCAGATTACAGTATGGAATAACGATTTAAACCAGGAAAAAAAGCAGGTAATTATCGTTCCTTCAACATCGACAGCGCCCAGTAAACAAATTCACCCAGCTTGGTCCCCGACCAGAACCCGGTAAATTTGTTTACATTGCGACCAGAATGAATCAATCGAAGATTTTTTGCCTTGAATGAGAAAAACCAGGACAAATCAAGCTTTTCCCTCGACGGCCCAGGACACCAGGACAGTCTGTTAAAAACCAGGATATGTCCTGGGACACCAGCCAATCTGGTCACCCTGTGTGTGTGTGTGTGTGTGTGTGTTAACCTTCCTATCTCCCACTAGCTGGTAGTGATTTACAGAAAAAAGATGTTTGCATGTATTTAAACATTCATGCAAATAACTTGGTTCACGGATTTAAGAAGGTGTTAGCTCAATTGACTTTCCGATGACCCATTTCGTGTACAGTGCCAGACATGTTCCGAGTAGACCTGTGCGCCGCCGCGCCACGCCGCCGCCGCCGGTAAATTTTAACAAACGCCGACGCCGAACGGTAAACCGGCGGCGCGCCGCCGACGCATTTTTCTCACGCCGACAATTCGCGAACTCGAAAATCATTGACTCATAATTTTATCTACAAATCTAGGAACATTGTCTATGGTCCAAATATACGACATTAACTGATTCATGATTTATCACATATTGATCTTTATTTGGTATTAGTGGTTGTGAATTAGATCACAAAATTAACAAATTCTTGATATTTTCTCGAAAATCATTACACGACATTCGGAATATAATTCATGGATCCATTCTTGCTTCGCAAACAATTATAAGGAACTCAGACTATTATTCATGGATTATTCGCTCTGCTCTTTGGTTTTGAAATTTCTATGTGAGCTATTGTGCACAATTGCTAGCAACCAGTCTCATAGGCGCGAGCATTAGATACAAGGAAACTACTAGGATCTGTAACCCTGTTATTCTTTTGCTAAGATTCAGTGTAATGTTTGAAATCAATTGAAACTGCACTGAGGAACAAAAATACATTACATTGCCACAATTCATGTCCGTGAAATAATTAAGAAGACTATAAGACACGTGACTCTGTGTAAAAAATCCGACGGTAAGCTCAAGACTAAAATATTACGATAACACGAAGAGAATTTACGAAAATCGTTGCACATCGTTTAATTCTTGACTTTTTTAGTCAATAAAGTTAAAACAAGTTATCATAAACATATTAAACATACTCAGACACAACCACCGACTAAACATTTGAGTATAATGCCATCTTTTTTGCGTGAACTAGTTTTGTGAAAACACAAAAAATATTTTCAATACGAGGTTTATTTATCATTGATTGACTAGTGGCCTATTTTGATTTTTTTTTCTCGAAGAATAGTTGGGCAGTGATCTTGACTTTTCGCGATGCTGGTGTACTGATGTGGCGATGCAGAGGGTAAGAGGCCCTTAACAAGGCCATTAAAAGCAGCAAGAGAGCGTGTTTCTTCAACCTGTGTGAGAGTGCCAATGCGAATCCGTGGGGTGACGCCTACAGAATCGTGATGGCCAAGACCAAAGGGGGCTCTTCACCCCCAGAACGGTCTCCGAACCGGTTGGTGACGATTGTCAAAGCACTCTTCCCGTCTCGAGCCACAAGCCCCTGGCCACCTGCACCAGGAGACAGTGCGAGCGCGGCCGAAATGGTGGCTCCGGTGACGAATGAAGAACTACTCGCAGTGGCTCATTCCCTAGCAATGAACAAAGTTCCAGAGCCGGATGGAGTTCCAAACAGCGCTCTCAAGGCAGCGATCATAGCGAACCTGAACATGTTCAGGCTAGCTATGCTGAGATGCCTTGACGAATACCGCTTCCGCGATAGATGGAAAAGGCAGAAATTGGTGCTGTTGCCGAAGCCCGGGAAGCCGCCAGGCGACCCATCGGCGTACAGACCAATCTGTCTGATCGACAAGACTGGCAAATTGCTTGAGAGGATCATCCTCAACAGGCTAACCCCGTACTCAGAAGGTACGGACGGCCTGTCAAGCAACCAGTTTGGCTTTCGGGAGGGTAAGTCCACGGTGGACTCTATCAACTCAGTGATAAAGACTGCCGAGATAGCGATCCAACGAAAAAGGGGAGGCATTCGATACTGTGCGTTAGTGACACTTGACGTGAAAAACGCATTCAACAGCGCAAGAACGGATACCATCGCGCTCTCGCTACACCGGCTTAACCTACCGGTGGGTCTGTACCGGATCCTGGAAAGCTACTTCCAGAACCGCGTACTGTTATACTGTTCTGAGACTGAAATTCCCTCCTGGGGTCAAGATCGTCGGCTTTGCCAAAGACGTCACCTTGGAGGTCTACGGGGAGTCAATCCCTGAGGTAGAACTAACTGCAGAACACGCGATCAAGACGGTGGAGGAATGGATGAGCGCAAGAACCCTGGAGCTCGCTCAGCATAAGACGGAGGTAGTTATCGTCAACAACCGCAAGTCGGCACAACATCCATGTTGGAGAAGTCGTGATCACCTCACAGCGGAGTCTGAATTCTCTCCGAGTCATTATAGACGATAAGCTGACCTTCGGCAGCCACGTCGACTATACATGCAAGAAAGCGTCGACTACTGTTGCGGCACTATCGAGGATGATATCCAACAGCTCAAAGGTGTGCGCCAGTAGACGTAGGTTACTGGCAGGCGTTGCCGTATCTATCCGCAGGTACGGCGGCCCTTCATGATCAAGAGCACTGAGGGTAACCAGTTACCTACAGAAACTGGAGAGCACCTACCGCGTGATGTGCCTCAGAGTGATATCTGCTTACCGCACGGTATCACACGATGCATCCTGCGTGATAGCGAGCATGATGCCAGTCGGGCTGGTCATCCGGGAAGATGGGGAGTGCTTCGAACTACGTGGAAATAGAGGAGCCCGCGAGCGCACCAGGGTGATCTCGGTCGTCAGATGGCAGTGTGAGTGGGATAACTCCTCGAAAGGTAGGTGGACCCACCGGCTGATACCTAACATATCGAGCTGGGTGGGCAGACCCCATGGGGAAGTTCACTTCCATCTGACACAATTCCTGTCAGAAAAATAAAAAAATAGATCTGGTTGCAAGAATTACATTTTGTGCAATGTGTTCAACAGATGTCGGTAGTACAGCGTGGGCGATGATTTTTTTAGAATTTTCTTCAAGTTGTAACGTCTGTTTGTATGTGCTGCGAAGTCTGTTACAAGAGAAACCGACAATTTGGGAAAGGAATTGTACTGCAGGATTTTTTTAGGTACATTGGCGTCAATATTCGCCACGCTGACACACGCCGGCGCGCCGCCGCCGTTAGGGTCCAACGGCGTAACGCCGACAACGCCGCCGCCGCCGGCCAAATATCTTGCTTACGCCGCCGCCGATTAAAAATGCATCGGCGCACACCTCTAGTTCCGAGGTCATCGTTCCATCAACTAGCCCCGCCTTACTGTAATGTTTGTATCAATTGGATTGTAACATTACAGTAAGACTTTCGATTCCATTTAAGCAGGAAATCGACGCGTATTTAGTATATTGGTTCAATTTGTATATATAACATAACACATGTGTACTAGAAAACTTACCATTTTTGCAGTTTTCTACCTTCATTTCTATCTCCTATTTATGTCCCCTTTGACTCTCATCCACATTTCTTGAATTCCTGCTTATTTAAGAAAGAAAAGGGGAAATAATAAAAAAGAACCGATAGACTCCGTGTTTTCCTCAGCGCTTCCGTTTCTCCTAGTCTGGTGTCACTGCCTGTTGGAGTTGTGTAAGTTGTTCCATTGGAGATCTCCAAGGAGCTGTAATTGGAGGAAGATCTGACTTCTATCCAGAAGTATCAGTTTTTCACATTAATAGATTATATGTGTACACTACAAAACAATCCCGTGTATAATGCAACCATTTTTTGAACATTTATATGTACATATACACACATAAATACATACACATATATACACACATGTATACATAAAACCGATATAATCCACCCATCAGTGGGATGAGACACCTCTCATACATATAACTGTTGTATTATTCATTAAATTGCCAAACGCACGCAAAGCTGGCAAGCAACTATATGTGAGACAAGCACAGCCTCGAGTCTTGCACGTATAACACGTATAATAAACTGAATAAATTAAAAAACAAACCAAAAATCAAAACAATTATGAAGCAAAAAAAAAGTTATTCATAAAATGGATAGAATGATTCATATAAATCAAATTAATAAAACAAATCAAATTAGCTCAAATGAAAATCAGACAATATTAAAAAAGTTTTGAAATTAAGAGAGTAAACTAAATTGTTTCAAGCTAACTGTCATCCAATAACTAAAAGAACTGACTAAACCGAATTAATAAAATGAAGAAACTGAACAATATATGAACTGGGAAAAACTTACAATTTAATAAAATGATTAAACAAATGAAACAAACAACATGAATAAAACAATAAAAAAATTATTGAATTAATAAGACAAATAATATGAATAATGTGGATAACACTAACCGCCATGTTTGAAAAATGCAAAAACAACCAAGTCCATTGCAGCCGCCAGAAAATTTGTCGTATAAGTATTGAAATTACCTTTAAATCGCATTCGCAAATAGCATTTGTTCCTAGGGGCAATTAGCACAGGCGAGTTGATTCAAACGTCAAACCATTCAAATGGCCTGACGATCTTCGTCCGCATTTTTTGACCGGGTACTGACTCCATTCAGATATCCGAACCGGTTCCGGAATGAGTTTAACTGGGAATCAGTGAAATCGTTGCATCAACTAGTCAAGTTCAGATGGCGCTGTCGATGCTAAGTGTGAACATTTTTTGGTAGCTCGCTCGAGTCGCGCACATGCACAATAAAATAATTGTGATGTGACGATAAAATCACTACGTCAAACCACACTATTCCAACGATATTCCTGCCTACCAACACATAACACAACAGGAGAAACGACCTACCGAGCGACCAACTTCGACCTCCCATTAAATATACTATATTTCACTCTGCAAAGTAGTGGAACTAGAGTGGGTGTTATTCTCATAAAAACCCCCTCCCCGAAGCAATTACGTAAGGTAGTCACCAGCCAATCTGGTCACCCTATACAATATGTCATAGATTTGTTGTATATTTAACAGATTAGCTTACTTTAGGAGGCAAAAACAAACTGTATCGTGATTTTTTAAACGTGGAATAATCTACACAGCATTTTGAATTTTTTAGTGCATGTCGTAATTCTTGGTGGGAATAATGTATAAAGCCAATGCAGTGCTACGGCGATAGCCATTCAATGCAGCTGGCGCTGTTGAACGCGTTCTTCACGCCGATCGTAACCATGGCGCTCTTGCGATTACCCCTTCTCTTTTGTTACAATGCTTTCTCCGCGTTCGCGATGACTACGAATGGCGTCCACCGTCGATATCCCTTTCCGGAAGCCGAACTACCTCAGCGAAAGTCTGTTCTGACTTTCAGCATAGTTCGTCAGTCTGTTGAAGATGGTAGCAAAACCAGCTTCCATCTATCCGGGGGGTATTTCCTCGGATCCGTTGCCTTGGCATTCTAACGTCAAACGCCCTCGCTAATCTTTCTAATAGCACATCGGCTTCCAGAGCGAGGCTGTCAGCACGAAATGCTTCCACAAAAAAGTCCTTGTCGAAATCCTTTATTTCCCACTTCCGCTCGCAAGTCCTCATTCTGCGCGTTACAGTTCAATTCCGCCGACCAATGGTGTAGTTACGTCGATGATGGATTTTCGCCCGTCTTTACGGAATGTGCTAGCCGAACCTTCGTTACACAGCCTTACGTCAAGTTTCGGCAGGGTTTCTAACAGGCTGTTGCCTCAAGCATTGGCTAGTCTGTGGGGTAACTCCACGGTCCAAGCGTTAAAATCTTCTCCTATAACAACCGGCGTTCGTCCAAGTAACGAGTCGGTTATTGCGTCCAACATCCAATTATACTGCTCTGGTGTCCACCGTTGGGGAGCATAACAGTTACACACAAATACGCCGTTGATCCTGGCGAGCACGAAGCCTTCGTGTTTGTTATCCACCACCTCTTAAACAGGGAAACCGCCCATGACTTGGATTGTCGCCATCCTAGCACTATCTACCATTCAGTTACCTTTATCGGAAGGAACATGATACGGCTCTGCAATAATTACAATGTCGCACTTTGTTTCTGTTATTGACCGCCACAACAGTTGCTGTGCAATGTCGCAATGATTGAGATCTGACTTATTTCCATCATCATTGGCTTGTCTCCACCTTTTTGTACTCTGGACATAAGAATCCTCCCGTTATATGATCCTTTCCGCCCTCCTCTGTGCAATCTCTATAAATGTGTTCCTGTATATACGCCTTTCTCAACCAAATTAACATCTGGTCATTCCCCAGTTACATTGCTCTATCAGTGCGCTCCTTACATTGTCTTCCGTTGTGATCTCGTCCAGATTCTTACGCATCGCCATCCACTCTCCATTTGTCGATTGTTTCACTGTCTTTCACCGACCTTCTTGGGTTCCTCTTCTCTTGGTGTTTCCCTTATTCTCAAACAACGGGAATACCAGTCACTCTTCGGCATCTCAAAGGTTTCTGCATTCGCACCTCTGGCTGCTGCTACATCGGATTATATCCCTGATCTGTCCGCGCACGTTACCCTTGCTTTTCACAAATGCATTGAGCTCTTCGATTTTTTGGCCTCCTCGTTTCTCTCGCTGCCGATGATGGTGCGTCTGCATTTGCCGTTACACTTGGTCGTTTTGTTGAATCAGCGACCTCGCTAGGCCACCTTTGGCAAACGGGTTCACCAGACTTGCTCCGTTAGATTTTTTTGTTTTTGTTGTTTTTGGCTCCATCCATTCTTCCACGGCCATAGTAAGTAATCGCCTCTGTATGATGGTACTATGGATACATTTGCAAGTAGTGATGTTGCATGCGAGGGTTGACACGGTCCTTCATGGGATACCGCGTTCAGAGCCGAATCAACGCTAATCAGGAACGTTCAACTGAGCCTACTTCCACCAACTAAGGTGCCGGTTTTCAAACATACTTAGAGACCTATCAAAGTTTAAACGGGACGCGGGGGAGGTAGCCAGTACCATTAACCCATTCGCCGTTTCGAAGAAGTGTAACCCAACCTTACTAGGGTAGTGGGATGGCGTGGCTCTTGGTCCGTGGATCAATTTCGATGAAATTTTTGTTCACATCCGTGTTCTGCCGCCAGTATACCATAATTTGGAACTTACTGGTATCGATCCTAGTGTGCTGGTCGGCACTCCAGTTCGGTAAGGATGTTTTATGCTAAAATTTTGGATAAACCCTTAGCGGAAACGGCACCGACTCGCTTCATTGTCTTATCCTACCATATCCTGACAAGACTCCCCAACTCGCAGTAGGTCCGAGGGGTGTCGTTACGCCCCTGAACTCCTGTCCTGTCCCTGCTTCCCCCTGAGCCCAACTATGTGACCCTTCTTATCGTCACTCCGTCCCTAACTGGAATTTAAATAAGAGCAGCCTGAAAGTCTGACTCCTTTCGAAGCACTTTTTACAGGTTAGTAGAGACTTTTTCATTAGTTTCTACTCATGTAAGTTTTTCTCGATTCGATAGTTGTTTAAAAAAAGTGCGCGCTGGTGAGTTTTTCACTCGGTTCCGCGATGGAAGACATGGTGGTCGATCTCACTGTGATCAATTTGCTACACCGCTCTCCGAGTGATAAAATCGATTATCAATATGTACATTGAAAAAGCTTCTTTCGAACAACAATTCGGACTGAAGGATGACGATGTCGGGAATCCACTGGCGAACTTGAAAAATGGGAATCCGAAGTCGCAACAACAGCTAGCTAATACAACGGAGTGAAAGAAGAAAATCCCGCCAATCTTCTGTCGTAGAGACTCGACAAATTTGTGCTCGAACTTTCGTATAATGATTACATATGGCCAAAAGTGGACCTTTCCGCTAAACGTGAAACTGATGACCTAAACTAAGGGTAAACCACTGAAAATGTTGCTACACGGCCTCGTTGATGTGAAGGAAGCGGAACTGATGAAGAAATTGGTCGAATGTGGACTTAAACCCTTACAAAATCGCCCGGTACGACACATGATGGACTCATAGTGATCTGCTCTACCTGATTCACCTCGAACACAGGTCCGCATCGCTGAAAACCCTAAAATTGATCAACGTGATTAACAGTACCATCGTTGAGTAGGCTTGACACAAACCAAAGCACCGGGACTCAATGCATTAAATGTCTACGATTCGGTTATGGAACCAGATCCCGATGCAACAAATGTAGCATGGTTCATGCCATCGACAGTTATTAACATATTGAAGAAGCGAACTCCAAGTACGCTAAATATGAGAAAAATCATCACGCCCCCCGCGAATGTTAGCATAAAGCGCATGGAATTTAGAGATATCCGCAATAAGGCATCTATCAGAAACCAGCCACAGCGGAGATCAAGGCTGCTCCCAAGGATTAACTTGCAGAATTTTCCGGCTATCTGCCCATCACGCTCCTACCACCGCTCCAATCCTATACACGGCTGGCAGATGCCGCTGCATCGACTCCATCCAGTTCTCGAACCACAGCGACTCCACCCATCAGTCAGTGACGTGCTCTTCCTCCTAGATTTGGCCAGTAACAGGACAACAATCTGTTTTCGCCCGAGGATAACCGCCTCCCTCTACACTTCGGAAACGCTTCCCTGTTTTTATAAAAATTTGAAAATCGCCTGTGTATGTCACAAAACCTAGTTCGACCAGATACATTCAGAGCCGTTTCGTCGTTGAAAATGGCTGGTAGGGTAGGGTTCTGGTCAACTGGAACAAGCAAGCGCTTACTCAAGAGCAAAATCATCACAGCTCGGTGGCTTCTTCGTAGAAAAGCTGATCGACGTTGTTTTCATTATGGCAACCATTCCTTATACCGGAGTTAGGCATCAGCATTTCGTTTCCGACTAGTGAGACTAGACCTACCAAACTTCAGGGAGGAGGTGGCAATCGTACTCAAAGGAAACACCGGTAAGTCCCACTCCACTGACTCGTTCCGGGGTTCATACAATTATCGATCTGTTTATAAGCAAAATGGACAACAGCATCTCGCAGTCAGTTGTACATCTGGAGTTTAATTCAAACTACTACCCATTAGACCGGCAACAATTTTGACTTTTTGTCGGAACACTGTTTTTTTTCAATCGTTTATTAGACACGGCTCATTGCTGGTAGCTTCACAGAGCCAGAATTACATTTTTTTTTAATATTTACAGAAATAAATATAAAAAAGCTATTGTGTAACAATTAGATTTTCCCCACGCAGTCTAGTGCGCGCAGAAATCTTTTTCCTTGATTTGTTTGCAGAGTCACCCGATAATGACTGAGAATCATCATGTTTGCTTGTTTCTAGGATGTTATCTTCGTCCATACTATCGTCACTGGTAATGGTATCGGTAGCAATCTCTTTTTGCTTTTTTGTCCCTTTACAAGTTACTATCGTAAACTCATTGTTATCATTTGTTACTTGTTTTGTGGTACTGGAAGTTGATTTAAAAAAACTGGGGGTGTCCGTTGTTGGTTGCGAAGGTTTGTTGGCGTTATTCGATTTTTGTGGGTTTGTGGTGGGTATAGCTGTAGCTGATTGTGCTGTGGTTGTAGCAATTGTTATAGTTGAAAATGATGATTGTGGTTTGCGTCCGCCAGCAGATGTCCCTTTTTTCTTAGCAGCATCCACGCAAGGGGATGACACGTGGCAAGTTGACCTTCATAAGTACAAAGTGTTCTTTGTGGATAAAGAGTGCCTTGACCAAGGGTGATGAATAGACTGCCCAGAAAAATAATGAATTTTTGAAAACACAATCGGCCCACCCCTGAGTCGATTCCTAGTCCCACCAGGAGTACTTGCTCCAAATTTGAAGCAAATCGAACAAGTCTAGCTACCGGACCAACGTGCTTGAAGTTTGTATGGGATTTTTCGACAATTTACATGGAGAAAACCCTCTTGCTCACATTTTCGCCGCTAGGTGGCACTGTATACATCAGATTATCACCAAAAGTGAAACTTAAGAAGATAATTCTATTGTCTACAACTTTGTTGAAGACTGCAAAGCGATCCGACTCCAATAGGAAAAGTTATTAAACTTTTAACGAAGTGATGTCTGAGTCAGTTTTGCATGGGGCCTAGCAGTGCATGGTAGTGTATCAGTACTAGGTTCTAACCAAGGGGTGAGTCGCTTAGAACAATGTGCCATACACACTGTATCACCTACGATAACACGATATAAGATTACGATTCACAGCAATGCACGATCATTTCACTCGTTACCACAATGTGTGGCACAATGAGGCACACTTTTGACAACTCAAAAATTGTCAACAAAGTGTAGTTGAATAATCATAGCAACCATTGCATTTGTTTTACTGAACACCATGGCACACCGTGGCACATTGCGGCACAAGCTACCATGCTGTTTGTTTGTGAGCACAATTCGATTTGTGCTAAGCGACTCACCCCTTGGTTCTAACACACTAAACATTTTTGTGGATTAATGGTTAGATTTAGCTGAATAGTATGTTCGGAATAATTGTAGTACATTATACGAGCTATGTTTTGGTTAGAAAATTTTAGTTCAATCTGTGACCGCATAGATGGCGCCATCACTAACTTTTCAACGGAGAGAGATAGAATATCGAAATGTTTGGAAGAATTACTGCAATATTCTTGTTCTACAACTTTGTAGAAGACACCTAATTTCTATCTCTCTTCGTTGAAAAGTTAGTGTTGGCGCCATCTATGCGGTCAAATGTGGAACTACAATTTTCTAACCAAAACATAACTCGTATTATGTACTACAATTCTTCCGAACATACTATTCAGCTAGATCTAACCATTATTCCATAAAAATGTTTAGTTTGTTAGAACCTAGTACTGATACACTACCATGCACTGCTAGGCCCCATGCAAAAATGACTCAGACATCACTTCGTTAAAAGTTTAATAACTTTTCCTATTGGAGTCGGATCGCTTTGCAGTCTTCAACAAAGTTGTAGATAATAAAATTATCTTCTTAAGTTTCACTTTTGGTGATAATCTGATGTATACAGTGCCACCTAGCGGCGAAAATGTGAGCAAGAGGGTTTTCTCCATATAAATTGTCGAAAAATCCCATACAAACTTCAAGCACGTTGGTCCGGTAGCTAGACTTGTTCGATTTGGCTCATATTTGGAGCAGACACTCCTGGTGGGGCTAGGAATCGACTCAGGGGTGGGCCGATGGGGGTCATTTTTTTTCTGTCACTCTAGTGATGAATGATGGAATAGGGCGGGTTAAGTGCATTTTCACCACTCTAACTCCGTTATCCATACCAGGAAAAAAATTCTCCATGAGTCAAATTGAATCCCAAGCACTTCTCCATATTGAGACATGTTGCTCTGAATATAGCTCAGTGAGGTACGCGGAGCTAAATCGTGTAGACGTACACTGACTTCGTTAGTGGCAATGTACACGGGAATCTTAAATTTAACACTTCCGTGCTCTAAAGTGTGTTTGAGGTTATGTTCGGAAACGAAACGTTCTGCCATATATAACTGCTTGAATACTAACAGTACTGCATTTTTCACATGTTGCATTTGTATGCAGGATATTTCCTTTATATCGAGTTTCATTTGATGTTTCAGCAAATGTTCAACTTCGCTCACCGATGGGCGCACTCCTTGAAGTCAATCATAACCGTGTTAACTAACAAAGGCCGACCTGGAATATCACACATTTTGATTTACACAATACGCACTGTATCTAGAAACAAAAGATTCTTTGTTGTCGACTTCGACCGATGTTCGTTGGCTCTACGCCGTGAGGTTGGACGTGTGTTTCGAACGACAACTGAGAGTGAACTGAGTCGGAACACTGTTAAATCAAACGGTATTTGGCTTCACATACCATTTGTCGAATATAATCTTTTTTCCGAAAACTCTAGCTCACCCACAACAGTTTTCAAGTTTGTATGTGAAAATGTAGGAAAAATAGGCAATAGAAACAATAAATTCAGTACAAAATGACAGTATCATCGTGTGTATCCTAAAATCTGCAAATATATAGCTTAAGTGTAAGGATCAATATTGCCGAAGACTGCAAATCGATCCGATGTTGCAGTAGAAAGATATTCTCATATGAAGATATGTGTTGCCGCTCTTTCTCGCACATGCTTAGAATAGGAAATTTAAAAAAAATCGGTTGGTCTTCAAAGTTAAATAACTTTGTCGGGGAACCTCCAATCAATATGCGATCTTCAACAAAGCTGTTTATTGTAAAATAAGCTACGCGATCATAAGTTTTGAGGTATGCAGAGTTACTGTGGAATTTTTGATGGAATCTTAAGTTTTTATTTCCGAATTTCCATATATATTACCATAGAAATTTTAAACCTCTTGTGGGTGAACTAGAGCTATCCCACAAAGCTCATTTTTAGCATATGAGTGTTCCGAAAAAAGTCAAAATTGTTGCCGGTCTACTACCCATTGTTGACCAAAGTGGGTTCCTCGGGCAATTAGCACTCATCATTACGGCGCAATTATCATCCAGTCGATTGTAGATGATTTCAAAGTTGCGTTGACAGCAACATCGACCACCATCAACATCTCGAGATGTATGCAGACTTCGACCAACAGCTGCACTTCATTGAAGAGGCGATCTCCCTAGCACAGGACCGGCATGTCCCATCTTCCCGTATAGTGAAGAAATCAGTAACCATAAACAGCCTCGTAAACGGTACCAACGCACAGTGGTCAAAATGTGTAAATTCATGCCTTTAATTATTTAGCGGGAAAACTATAAGGTTTTGTGTTTTGGTGACGGAAAAGTTATTGGAGCTACCAGGGCGGATTTTCGGAAGTAGACAGCCATGTTCCAAAATACAGTGTAAAGACATTTCTGAAATCTAACTTTTTACTGGTAGCAGATAGACAGTTTCAGTCTTCGGCAAAGTTGTAGAGAATATTATTTTTAGCAAATCTTTCATAAGAACTGACTCTCTAACTATAGCCGTTCCAATGTTATGCGGTGTTTTCATTAGGACCCCCTTCAAAATTGGTTTTTTCATGATAACTCTTGTCGTATTTATTTCTCCACAAATATGTGTTCCAAAATGTTTTAGATATTACGAAAATGCACAACTTTGTTGAATATTTCGACGATATTATGTTTTTGGAGAGAGTTACAGCTTTTTTATGATTAATATTATCAAATTTCATAGCCAGTTTTCTCAAAAAGTTGCAAAAATATGCAGATGAAATATTGTTATTTTGAAACTATCATAAATCCCCTACAAAATCCTGAAGGAATGGTTTGTATCCGATAGTATCCTAAAATGCTATGAACAAATGAAACTGTGAGTATATGAGTTTTTTCGGCGACACTCCGATGCTTGGAGCTCATGGGAGGCGTTACACAAATATACAAACTCATTCTGAAGAAGCGTCTATCTGTTACGTAAATAAAAAATATTTTTAAAACAAAGGAACCTGAGTTATAAATCAAATTGGTTTTCAAATGCTGAAAAAATCACTTACATTTTCTGATCACGCGGTGCGGTGTAATTAATTTGAATTATGTATTCAAATATTGCGGGTAAGTGCAAACTGATGGTAACCATGCATATTTGTTTAGTGTATTGTAATCTGTGAAAGCAACGCAACATTTTATTTAGGCAATTTCGTTATCTGTCATTGATTAGACGTTTTCTTTCTATTCTATGCTCGTACATTTGTCGCTGCTATTTAATGTTTTGTGAATTAGATATTTGAATATAGCATCTTAATGTTTCAAATACCCTGGCGTATCTGTTTGTTATTCAACATAAATTTTCTTTTTTTGTGTAGTCGAAATCAGTAAACGTCAGCTGTTTCTGCTTTGGAAAAAAACCAAAGGCGATCATAGTAAAAAATTACATGAAATCTGCCAGGCAATTTTCAAAGCTTATCGCATAGTTCCTGATGATATGCCATATGTTGCAAGCGAAACTGAAAGAATTGCCTCGACTGTCTGCAAATATTTCAATAAGTTATGGCTTAGACATCATCGAAGTGAATCTATTATTCTAAAATACAATACTGATTACTTCAACAGTTCGTTCAGACTACCCGGATACATTTTAAATAAAATAAATACAAAGCCTATTGAAACTTGTCGAGGAAGAAAAACTCTGCCCTTTTTGGAAAGCACTGACAAAGTGAAGCGCATCAAAACATCAATCTTGCGATCCAAACATTCCTCTGATTAGTTAGCTTTTGCGACACAGATGAAACTTCGAGAGTCAGGGGATTTATCAGCAGCTTTGGTTGTTAAAGAGGCAACGCAAACAACTCTTATTCGGGCTTCTAAAATGCAACGTTTATGGAAGAAAGCACGAGAAATCCGATACACTAGAGCTGAAGCATTGTCCTTGATCGTCGAATGCAATCTTAGGAAAGCGAGTTATATAAAAATTCAGAAAGGTGCAAAAGTACGAAATGTTAATATATACCCATCATACACTAAAGTTACCGCCGGGAAACAAAAATGTTACCCCGATGAATCATCCATAACTGTTACCGAGTGTTCTGTCGAAGTTGACTTGCAGAAGCTTCTTGATCATACGTCAAACCGCATAGTAGAAGCGAATAGCGAAAACATACAGTATTTCTCGGACAATGAACTCCTAAGGATCGAACTGACCGTAAAGTGGGGATTTGATGGCAGCGCTGACCATGCGGAATACAAACAAACGTTTCAAGAGGATGATGGTTCGAAAAGTGATGCAAATCTTTTCATGACTTCAATCGTTCCAATAGTAGCCGAATATAACGGAAAAGTGTTATTCCAAAATCCACGTCCATCGTCAACGCGCTACTGCCGACTGCTTCGAATACAGTTTGTAGCTGAATCTTTTGAAATTTCGGTAAGGGAGCGGGTGTATTTCGAGCAGCAAATTGACAAATTACAACCAACGAAAATTTTAAAAAATGAGCGTCTGGTAAGGATTTCTTACAAAATGGTATTAACAATGGTTGACGGCAAAATATGTAACGCGGTAACTGCGACCAAATCTTCACAAAAGTGCTATATTTGTCAAGCTACACCAAAAATGATGAACAACATTGCAAGTACATATTAAGAAGCTTGATGTAAATACTGATGCATTTCAATTCGGGTTATCTACTCTACACGCCTGGATTAGATTCATGGAGTATTTTCTTCACGTTGCATACCGTTTGGAAATCAAAACATGGCAGGCACGAGGCGTGAACCGCGAGAAGATGTCGAACGAAAAAAGCGAATTCAACATCAATTTAAAATTGGAACAGGCCTTATAATTGATAAACCGCGTTCGGGAGGATCAGGTACGTCGAACGACGGAAATACGGCGCGTAATTTTTTCTCCTTTGCCGAAAAAACTGCTGAGATTACTGGAATCGATGTGACCGTGCTGAAACGTTACGGAAACATTCTTCAGGTGATGGCATCTGGACATAAAGTACATTGTAAGAAATTTGGGGAATACGCTATGGAAACTGCAAAGCAACTTGTGGCGTTATATCCGTGGTATTACATGCCGACCAGCGTCCATAAAATTTTGATCCATGGATCGCAGGTGATCGAAACGTTTCTGGTTCCAATTGGTCAGCTTTCTGAAGAAGCACAGGAGTCTCGGAACAAAGATCTTAGACGATACAGAAGTGAACACACGAGAAAATCATCACGATTTCTAGCCAACGAGGATCTTTTTAAGCGATTACTGTTGTCTTCTGACCCCGTAGTGACAGGTATTCGAGAACTACCCAAAGCAACACTTAAATCGCCTTCAGCTGATGCGAAGGCTATGCTGATTTACGATGACGAAGGTAGCAATTCATCTGACAATGCCAGTTCAGACGAGTCAGCAGAAGAAATTTAAACTATCGTTATCTTAATGAATTTTGTTTATGTTTATCTTATTTTTAAATATTCAATATAACACATATGATCGCCCCGATTACTAGCACTTTCATTCGATCATAACATCTTAGGATAATATCGGATACAAACCATTCCTTCAGGATTTTGTAGGGGATTTATGATAGTTTCAAAATAATAATATTTCATCTGCATATTTTTGCACCTTTTTGAGAAAACTGGCTATGAAATTTGATAATATTAATCATAAAAAAGCTGTAACTCTCTCCAAAAACATAATATCGTCTTGAAATATTCAACAAAGTTGTGCATTTTCGTAATATCTAAAACATTTTGGAACACATATTTGTGGAGAAATAAATACGACAAGAGTTATCATGAAAAAACCAATTTTGAAGGGGGTCCTAATGAAAACACCGCATAACATTGGAACGGCTATAGTTAGAGAGTCAGTTCTTATGAAAGATTTGCTAAAAATAATATTCTCTACAACTTTGTCGAAGTCTGAAACTGTCTATCTGCTACCAGTAAAAAGTTAGATTTCAGAAATGTCTTTACACTGTATTTTGGAACATGGCTGTCTACTTCCGAAAATCCGCCCTGGTAGCTCCAACAACTTTTCCGAAGTCACCAAAACACAAAACCTTATAGTTTTCCCGCTAAATAATTAAAGGCATGAATTTACACATTTTGACCACTGTGCAACTAGGGTTGTGGTACCGGTAATACCGGTACCGAAAATCCCGGGAATACCGACCCATTTTTGGTACCGTAATACCGGTACTGACCAAAGGCCAGTACCGGTATTTTCGGTACTATGCAATTTTTTATGACAAATATGTTAACTCTGCAGGGGGATCTGCTTCAAAATATCGGTCTGCAAGATAGCGTTTAATTATATTAATTTGCCTTCTAAATAAATCGTTGAGATAACACCTTTGTGTGGAAATGAGGTGGGGTCATCATCATAATAATTCTAGAAGTTAAAGTTTTATTAGCGACATTCTGATTGGTTTCCATTACTCACTGGGTGGCGCGTAATAAGGCTATGGTCTAAATCATGTCTGTATTTAGTTTGCTCTTGAACCTTTATCTATAAAAGAACGAACAGCGATTTAGTAGCTAACAGTTTTAGACTTGGTGAACTGCTTGAAATGGGGCGATTGGTAATTATTGGTGATCGGAAAATTCAGCAAAACTCCATAGTTTACAGGAAAGCAAGGAGCCTTGATATGCATTAGAGAATAGTAGGCAAACGACATAAAGGTCGGAACCAATTTTCAGAAAAGCAAGAGAGGAAATGCGATTAACCTGCTCGGATTTACTGCCATTCTCGCTTTGATTTACTGTTGTTAATAAAGTTTCATACATTTACCATCTGTTCAAATCGACGAAAGTCGCACAATTTAGCAGTTATTGATTTCAAAGTGGCCTAGATTTCGAAATAAAAGAAGGTGCCTTATATGAAAAATATCTTCTGTGAAATAAGTCTTGCCATTACGAAGTAATTAAAAACAATAAACATGTTTTTTGATCAGCACAAATCAATCATCTGAGAATAAGATCATCAGTTTGAGCATTCAATTTCAGATTGAAGCTTTTTTTCGAATTTTTAAAAAAAATATTCGAGTACCGGTACTTTACCGGTACTACCGGTACTGACAGCTTCCGTACCGTAGTACCGGTTCTCGCCAAAAAGGGTCGGTACTGCGAACCCTATGTGCAACGTACTGTCTGCCTTCTTAGAAAACCGATTTCAACCGTATGACGAAAATATCCGCACTATCTCTGATTATAATAAGCCATTCTGGAAGTCAACGAAAATCTTTATAACCACGCCAAGGTCCATTCCGCCATTGTTTCCCTTAAATAGCAATTATTCTATACATCGACTGATAATTCCTGATCAGAAGACTTCCGAATTAGATCGACACTTCGTCAGCTCACAATCTGCGACAAAACATCACTAGTCCACACAATGCTACAGTTAGTTAAAATGCAAACATCGGAATCCTAAGGACTTTTCGGAGGAAACGGAAATAACAGCTGACGAACTGTCAGCCTACATTAAAGCCTGAAAAAACATGAATGTTCCAGGTTTCGATGACATTTTCTACTTAGACATCAAACATTTTAGCGCCCTGTTCTTTAATAATCTTGCTTTAATCTTCAATCAGGGCCCTCGACTTAGCTACTTCACCTCGTCTTGGAAATTTGCCAAGGTATTCCCCATTGTTTCTCTCTCTCAAAAGCTATCATCCCTTCAGCCTTTTCTCAGGGTTATCCATTTTCTTTCCACCATTCACCAACTTACCCAAGTTACCAATATCCTCTAAAAGAACAAATTTTTCTTCAAAATCGCTGACATTTCTCTGCTCCACGTTGAAAAAACCTTCGATAACGTCTGGCACGATGGCCTAGTGTATAAGCTTCAACGATACAATCTTCCCATCTTCCTAATAAAGAAAATTTTGCATCTCACTGAACGGAGCCGTTTGTGTTGCGCGAGACATTTCCGCTGGTGTTCCGCAGCGCACTATATTAGGTCCACTTCTCTACAACCTATTCATCTCGGATAACACCTCTCTCTGAAAATGGAACTTTATCGCTATTAGCCGATGATACCACAGTCATCTACAGGCTGACTGGATGGATTTGTATCAACACAGAAAAGACCCAGGTCGCCCTTATTCCCCACTTAAACCTCCCAGGATTCTTCCAACTGAAGATTGAAGGGTGTAGCCGTGGAATATTCCAATGTGCCTGGTTACCTTAACTTGACCCTAGAGAGTGAGATGATCTTCTGGCAACAAAATAGTTACAGTTACAGAATGCATCATCTTAATGGAATTGCTGGTTTTGTTTCTCGCATTCGAATGTCAGTATCAGCTCCAGCTTAGCCGACACGAATGAAAAATATAACAAAACTATCAAATGAATTTTTTTAAACAAATTTGTTATTGTTTTGATATAGAAACCGCTAGAAAAAAACAGATAGTAAAGATTTTTCAACTCCCGGTACAAACTTAATTGTGGCAACACTGGTTCTGGAATAATTCAATTACTTTTTCATTAAATCAGTATAAATCTGTGTTTTGGAAATCTGTAATAAATCTGTATTCTGTATCAGGTCTATAATTCCGTCTAAAATGTGTATAATACAGATAAATCTATATCAATGCCTCTGAAGGAACGTTGAAAGCTCAGTTCAAAAAGCACTGAACACAATGCGTGATATTTCCATATTTCTTTAGCGCAACATTTGAATGAAACATCAAATGAACAATGCAAATTTCAGGAGAAGAAGGCTAGCGCCGGATTGATGCTGGCACCAAAACGAGCCAAAAATTGGTAGAGAAAGTAATTTTTCGACGCATCAATAATTGGGTGAAGGCGAACAGCCTGTTATCCGATACTCAATGTGGCTTTCCGAAAAGCAAAGGGACAAAGTCTACTTTCATCAGAAATTCCATTGACATACGCTCTTAAAGAGTATATGGCATCTGTATTCTTAGACATTATAGGAATTCCTCATAATGAAAATTTTCATGAACACGAATTTCATGTCGAAGCATTATGATAGACCATCTGTTTCGTGCTGCATTATAAACGTACGCCGATTTGAAAGAAGAAAAATGATTTTTTTTAATAACCCAACTCGTATCAGTGGATGCACCTAGCACTAGCCATTCTCGGGACCTCGCGGCCAATCGTACCGCAAAAGGGAACCCGGTTGAATTATCAATTAGGTAATATTTCATAATTATAAGTGAGTGCTTTCGGAATCGTGCAGCTTGCTTGGTGACTATACCTGGCGACTTTTGCATCATTGTTGGCCGAAAGCCGGCGTAAACCACAGGTAAAGCAATCTAACATGCGACATACGACTTATTAATATATTATAAAGATTTGGTAAAGAGATTAGACACCGCCGTTCGATTCGGTAGGGAAGCAAAAGTCGTGAATGCAAACCTCTTAACATCTTTATCAGGCCATTATTCATTTTCATCTCACCAGGTATGGGTTCTATCTGAACTGAAGAGAAAAACAATGAATAACTTGGTTGCTAAGGAAGCAATATCCCAACCATTTGAAAAGCAACCAGAAAATTCTTTATTCATAATATCCAGCAAATATGGGAGGCATCCCTGCGAATTGCAATGAAACTCTCGAAACTGTTTCAAAACATCAATCTACTGATCGTCTTATTTCCAATGTTCAATGTTACGCCTGCCAGAAGGGGAGGTAGTCCGGCGCATCTGAATTGTTGAAGCGATAATTGTAGGTTTTCTCGCAATTTAGTGGCAAAATTTTCGATGCTCCTTCGGACCTGAGATGTCATCAGATTGCGTGTATTTTATGCCATTGCGTGATAATGTTTCGATAATAAAATATTTTAGTTGGTTATTTATTCGATTGTTTCTTTAATGGGATGCAATCATTGTGGGCTGTTGCAAATTGTGAGGTTTTGCCAGTAAAAGGATCGTTTAGAATCCATGTGTTCTGTTCCAGCACTCAATTCAAACAACCAGCCCTAGAAAAATATATAACGCCGAATCTATACAATGCTAGCTTTAAATCGACACTTTCAACATGAATACAAAAGCTCAAACTAACAACACTAGCAGTTAACAGCTATTATGTTTTTATTTGTGCTTGGACGTACTAGAGAAAACATTCCGGTCAATTTGGTAAACATAAATTTCTAATTAGTTTTCACCGGCACTGGTCACCACAAATCAACTGTTCTGCTAATTCCTAACGGAACCCTGCGCATAGGAAAGGGTGTTAATTAGAGATGGGCGAAACAGTTCACTTCGAAGAACCATTCCCGACTGAACAGTTCTGTAAAAAGAACTAGTTCAGATGAACCGTTCTTCCGTTCAGCTGATATTTTACTTGTATCTAGCGAATGTCTCTCAAAACATTCGATTCTTGGAGAGGAACCAAACAGATGGTGCCCAAACTATTATACCCCTGTATGCTTAACAAGTTCATCAAGGGTAGCGATTTCTTCATGATGTATAACAAGAGAAATAGAGAATGTGATGAGTCGTTCTTCGCCGGTTCCATTCAGGGAGAGAACAGAGAGCGGTTTGTGGGACGGCAAGTCGGTTCATTTTCATTCGTTCGCCTAAAAATCGGTCCGAGAAATTCGCCAAACGGCTTTGGGTCAGGTTCAGTTCATTCGCTTTGAAGAGAATTGAGAACTACCGTTCTTTTAAAAAGAACTTCCGTTCGCTCATTCTCTTCGAAGAACCAGTTCACTTGAACCGTTCGCGAACGAATGGCCCATCTCTAGTGTTAATCATAATCTCAACAGCTCTCACAATGTTTTTCTTCCCCAGTCGGTAAACAGTGGCGCTACTGTGGACAATCAGATGGCACAGCTCGGCTCCTACATTTATGATTAATTATATACATTGCAACGTAGCTTCGGACAAGCCAAGCAAACCCCATTCTGTCCTGTTTGTCGTCGTTAGTTTCAATAAATTAATACATACATCAGACTTCGTGGAGCTTCGGAAGGTCTACAGTTGCTTGTTGTGTGCGATTTTGCTTCGAATGCCTTAACGCAAGAAGGGTTAGCAGCACCAGGGTACACCGATACAAGTGCGTGAAAACAAATTCCTCACATATTTCCGTCACGTTAGAGAATGTTTAACAATCCATAATTAAGTCATATTATCACCGCGCTGAATCTCCTTTTTCAGCCGACAATCATATCACTTAGCGCTCAGCATCGGGCCCTCTGTAGGCGCTCTGGTCGCGTCAGGTCTTGGTCCGATCATTTGTTCGACTTGCGGTCGAAACACGCACTTAAATTAGTCACAATTTGACATGAGTCGGGGCAGAGGAAGACATGTGCAACACTTGCAGCGCAGAAACTCTGGCATCAGCTTTGGTGCTTTGATGGCCCGGCTAGCGGCAGTGGCGCACGTTTGCAGTTGCTGCCAAGGGAGCCGCAAACAGAGATGAGACGTTGCATAGTTCAAGTTCATAAATTTCAAGTGTCTAGCGTAAAGTCTCCGTGGGACAGATAGTTTATTTTCTAATTGATGGTAATGCTAGCCTGCATCCGTGTCTCCATCTGAATGAAGAGGGAGACAGCTGGGAGGACGTTTTAGCTGATTGCTCGGTGATCTTCGGAGGAAGATACAGAGTAACAAAGCTGGTGCCTGTCGGGAAGAGGTTCAGGGATGATCATAATGACTGAAATTTAAGTTTAATCTTAGAAAATTTAGATATATGTTAATTCCTCGTTTTGCTAGAAACTTTATAAGCAGCTTCAGATGAGGAACATTTTTGTTGAAGTAATCAAGTTTCCATCTCTTTTGTTGGAACAGTCACTAGTGATTTCATTACATTCATTTCAAATCGAAATAAATCTTATTTGAAATATCGCACTTCCATTTTTTGTAGACAAAACAACATCAACATTATTTTTTCGAGATTTGTCCTACTGGAGCTATAGAGCACGGCTCCTCGTCAGAATCACTCACTACAATTGCAGACGAGACGGGAAATGTCACCCACTAAAACGCTGCTTAAGCTCGATTGCCGTGATTCTGAATGTAGTATTCATTGTACGGTTCAGATATGTGCTAGCATAAGGACTTCAAGATCGTATGAATCATCGCGAAGAGCTCGAGCATTTGTACATTAACGTGCTCGATCGTGTGTACGTTTGTATGTCGCGTGTGCTAACGTTTATGTAACTTTGCGTGTATAAATTCTATTTTATGACTGTGTGTCCTTTCGCATATTCGCGTGTGTTCTTGGATGATCGCACGCGGACCCTGGATCTAATATCTAATTTTCGGTGTACGGTTCAGATACTAGAAGAAAGTGAGTTCTTCTATATCACTTAAGCTCCCGGTCATGTTGCCATGGAACGTGTTGTCTAGTGGATATAAGCGTTATTTTTTATTCATTTATTCATTCATGATCACGTGAACACGGGCGTTTGTGAGTTCGCGTTTGAGACCGCGTTTGTAAAAGTATTAAAACGATCACCTTATTACCGGGGTGTTATCAAATTTGCTCGATCGTGGCCGTAGGTGTGCGTGAATGATCGCGAAGGGCGCAACCATTTGTATGCTAACGCGTTTTTCGAGTGTAAGTGACTTTGCGTGAATAAATTTGTTTTTTTTTGTCGCCAGTTTTGTTTAGCGGATATGAGCGTCATTTTTTTGTTTGGTCCACCTGAAGGCATTGGACCTATGCTAAGGATAGCACTTCCGGACGTAACCGATTCATGATCGCGTGAACACAGATGCTTGTAGGTTAACTCTTGTGAATTTAAAAGTGCTAAGCCGTTCATTTAGTCACAGGAATGTTTTCATGTTTGCGAGATCGTGGGCGTAGGTGGATGATCGTGTACGTGTATGTATCTTAGCGTGCATTAATTTTATTTCATAATATAATCAATTGGCCCTTCGCATATTCGAGACGAAGGAGTTAGGCATGTTTAACATAGAATGTGTATGCAAAGTTTGAAAGAAATCGGTAAAGTAGTTTTTGAATGGCAGGTAACACCGCAAATCATGTTTTTTCCAGAGACGTTCTACAAAAAGCTTCGTCACCGAGTCGTTTGTCGAAATTTTTGCATAGAAAAATTACAGCATATTATTGAAATGATACACTATAACGTACAAAACTTTCGATCAATTCGCTTCACGCAAAGTTCAAATTCCCAAAAAGTATCTTTTTCACGCATCATCCTTACCCCCCCCCCCCTTACAGCAATTGTCTTTCAGAGTTTCTATAGCACTGATGCTACATTCTTGATGATGTTTGCAATACTTAAACCTAAAGGAGGGCAAAATTTCCTTGACGTTAACTGTTTTTAAATGTTGAATTAAACAGCCTCAGCTATATCGTGTCTTCGTGCGATGAAGACTAAAAAGTAATTCCCGTATTTTCTGGGGAACATACGATGGTCTATGCGAACGTTATCAGAAAAATCTTACCAAATTAACTTTGTTTAGGTCCCTTCTCATTGCTTCATCCCGGGTAATAAAACAGCTGACTCTTTAGCAAAGGTGGGCGCGATAGAAGGTGACATCTACAAAAGGCCAATTTGCTTCAATGAAGTTATTCACGGTTCTTCATCAAAATGATGTAGATGCACGAGTAAATAAAGAAATTACTTCAACAAATTCATTTCTTCTCTTTTATAAATCAGCATGTTTTCATTTCCGCAAATCAGACACGTCGCCTTGTTGCGAGCTCAATTCATTCTACATTATTTGCTTCTCTCCAAACGTAACTCACCAGCACGCTATCGCAGTTCTATCGCTCAGTGAAACATTTAGATTTGCTTGCCTCGAGGCTATTGACTTTTCTTCTAACACATACTGCATATCCACGAAAGAGACCTTGGGTATGCTTTCCCTATTCTTAGGTTCGTTCAGCGA